>NC_068991.1:70007-83941 GCF_001194135.2 Octopus bimaculoides | reverse complement strand
ATATGCATATACATTTATTTATTTATTTATTTATGTGTTTCAGCCAAGTGGCTGCGGTCATGCTGGTGCACCACCGTGAGAATGTTATTGGTGTCTACATATGCCTTTACCCACAAGACCACCGAGACACCATATATATATATATATATATATATATATATAAGTCAGTAAATGGTGGGGTTGTGTTATATATATATATATATATATGCATGCATGACTATATGTATATATATGTGTGTGTGTGTGTGTATATATATATATATATATATATATATACACACACACACACTTTTATAGAAATTTTTTCTTTTCGTGATCAAGTCATTGAAGAGTTACACCTCTACTTTTTTTAGGATTTCAAAAACTAGTGGCAAGAAGGTAGCTACCCTTGCAGAGATCTTGCAAGTGAGTTTTTTTTAAAGCAGCTGACATATTAAACTAATAATTTGTTCAAGTAGAAATAAAATAATAGAAATAAAAATATTGAACATGTGAAGTTTTAAGTAATCAATATTTATGTACATATTTATATACACATTAGAATGGCTATAACAACTGGGCATTCACACACACATATAGTATATGTATGTATATATATATTTCATCAATAGAGAAAGTTTAAGAACAGTTTTTCATTTCCATTTGATGGTTGATGTGTTCAGAGCATCTATGGCTTTCTGATGTAACTCAGCATTTGCTGAAAATTTCTGAGCAAATATTTCCAGCTCTCGGCGATCTTTCATTGCAACACATGTTTCAATGAAAGTCTCATAACATTTTAGTTTTTGAGAAAGTTGCAAACACTTTTCATTGTCGTTCATGGCCAACAGGTATTTTTTAATGTCAGCCTCCTCTGCTCCGAACTGATACAATAGTTCTGCAACTTTATCAAGTCCTATCACTGCCCTAAGTCTCTTGCCACTGAAAATATTACCTTTTGTTGTTAACATATCTTCAATGCTAGGCCAGGCTTTCAAGTAAGCCCTGGCAGTTAAAGTTGTCCATAAAAACTGTTTTTCTGTTAATTGGTGTTTGTTGCGCAAGATATTTGGTGAGGCAAATTCTGCTTCTTTGTCATTGTAATGATACAAAGCACTATAATATAAAGAATAAATCACAGATGTATCAACGAGAGGTTTTGTAGGTGGGATTTTTTGTAAAATGGTGTTACGTTGGTCACTTTTATCCATACTTTCAACAGTATTTTGCCATTCTAAAAGTGCAAGTTGACTTTCAATCAACCAAAGTTCTGTTGACATACCTGGGTAACTGGATTTGTATTCTTGCAGACATTTTTTGAGGCTGCTAAACTTATTGGCTAAATCCTTACAGCTGATTGCTTGCTTATACATGGTCATAGCAGCTTCCTCGTGCATATCCATTCCTTTTAAAAAACATATCAGTTCAGAGTAATTCTTCAGAGCCCGCATATGACTGGTGTAATGATTAGCAGCAATGGGATGGCTCTTGAGAATGTCATGGAATATACTGTCTTTGAGTGTCTGGCGAAGAAATAGGACAACTGTAATAATTATGTTACCATCATGACTTTCAGTAGCTTTATTTAAAATCTCTACCTTGTCTTCACGCGTTCGGTACATATTAATGCCAGAGTGGACTTCACCATCTCGAATTCTTTTGAGGGTCTCAGAAATCGGAGGTTTTAACCACTTTTCACGATCAGCTGTCCTTAGTGAGTGTTTTAAAGAAATTACCTCGGCTTCAAGTTTATGGAGGGATGACGAAGACGCTGTTTTGGGAACAGATTTTTCGATTACATCATCTATACTTAAGTTAGAATCTGCAGAACTGAAGCCAGGCTTAGGGAATGTTTGGCTAGAGGTGTGTTGACTACCTCGCCTCGTATTGGCGTGTGGATCAGGTAGAATAGCACTGGTTGTATCGCTTTTTGATCGGCCGTGACCATAGGAAGATGATCCTGTTTGTTGCAAACTGCTGCTATTTGACTCAGTAGCTGGAGTCGAAGGAGAAGATGAACAATGTTGATTGCTACCTGGTAAATTCGAGGGTTTCGCTGGTGTGCCTGTTCTCGATATAAGATTCGCCTGGTTTGATTTTAAACTCAGATTTTTAGCATGTGCCAGTGGGTGGTCTCCAGGTGTTGTTGCAGTTTCACAGTCTATGAGAGAAGCAAGACTTTCACTTACTTCATCTTCTTCATCTCTACATGAAAGGATCTTTGAAGCAAAATCTGATGCGTTGTCAACAGAGATATCATCATCGAATAAATTAAACTTGATGGCTGAACGTTCAATTTGTGACACGGCCCAGAAATCGTCGCCGTCGATTGTGTTTTGGCGGCTCCGGCCGCTGTTCAGGTAAGTTGACATCGGCGAAATATACCTGTGTAGATACAACTGAATTCAAATTATCCGGCTTGGACAAAAGAGACGACTGTAAACAATTCAGTACCGTGTATAGGAAAGTAAAGCGCATAAGACCAGTGGGAGTGGTTCTTCCCTCAACTTGGAGAGAAAGACAACGTCAATGACATCACTTCCTGTCGACTGCTAACTCTCACCTCAGCGGTAGCCTCCCTTAGATTTTTTGATCTGCGCTCGCGCACGCGCCGGTAAGATAGGATTATTTCTTTAGCTCTATAATTTTTAGCCACACACTCTCATTATCATCATTAACTAGAGCATCGTGTATTTTATGTTATTCATGTCGAGACAATAATAGCACATGAGGTAAATGAAATAATGAGATTTTATGGACATTAAAAGACTTAACATCACATTACAATGTTGGACTGGGCATATAATTAACGGCATAACTACACCCCTGCTCGTTCGCTTCTTGTGGAAGGAGCAATTGTCAGGAATCCTGTCTGTTTCAAACGATTAGTATAAAGAAACGGGCTGATGCGGCTGGTAAGCTGATAAGACACTGTACGTAACAGGGAATAAGTGTCATTGCTGTTCATGCAACCCATTTTTTGTTTCTTACCTAACTCATCTTTCTAACTGCAATCGTATCATTTGGGTCAAAAAGTTGGTGGCATTCTATAGAGAGTTAGTGGATAATATTAGCAATGATGACCTGAGATCGTCCGGGTAGTCTCTATTTGAAAACTTTAAAATCAAGTATTGGGAAGTCTTTTGTCTGGCAGTGCCACGGATGGGAAATATTGTTCGGAATAAACTCTACAGTCATGGCCATGTTTAGAGCTGTTGACAAGCGAACATGTACGTGATACACACAGGCCGACGAAATTGACTATTACGAACTCGTTCAGTGTTAGTGCATTATGTGGGTTTATGTCGAATAGTTGTTATTATATGTGGGACGGATCTAACTGTTGACCGAGTCTAATATCGAATCACTGTTCATTCGGCAAGGAAATGTCGGTTGTCTTCCTCTGTCTGATGGTTATAGCAAAGGAAGTTGTAGGTTTGATGTGGTTGAAAGGTCTGAAAAGAGCTTTTCCTCTCAGAACAATCTCTCATCAACTTCTTCAAGTACCTCTCAGAGAGGAGGAAGAGGATATAGAGGGAGGTGCTGTCCTAATAAATTTCATGAAAGGTGGCTGCAAGAGATGAAATTGGCATAGCTAAATGGGTTGGCATTGCCACGGTAGGCTAATGGTAACAACTATGAACAAGTATTGTCCTCAGTTGTGACAGTCAGCCAGGCTGGAAGTTGTCTTAGTTATCTGCCCTTCCGTCTCAGTTATCTGCCCCTGTCGCTCCTCCATGTTGGGACAGTTCAGGTAAAAATATTTGCATTTCTTGGTTTTAAACTTGTTTCGTTTACTTTTAAGCGGAGAAACTTTTGATAATCTTATAGAAACATTATATGTCAGATAGTCAATGTTTTGTTAGTATTTTGTGTTCTGCTCTACGTTGTGTCTCTGTTCAATGATATAAATTACAGCTCCTCCACCTCAATCCTGTCAGGAACCACTGATTTCATTAGTTTGGGGCCACAACACGACTGTAATCATCACTGTATTATACCATATCAACACTGTAGATAAACTATATCCTCTAGGAACATATAGAGTTGAAAGTCCAAAGTGTGTGCACTTATTTCTACTTTTCATCAAAATAGTTTCGGTATTTTCACCAGCAGACGATTTACATTTCCACCTTTCGTTTGTTATAAGACGTTTTAAACCAGGGATGATCGAAATTAGATCGGGTTTTTGGTGCGTCCTTCACTAACTATTAATCCTATAATGTATTGTATATTATATACAATGTTAATGTGGTGGAGGCGAAGAATACGCATACCACCCGTTTTCGGTGTAACCCTAACTCTAAATCTATCCTAATCCTAACCCCCGAAAACGGGTGGTGTGCGTATTCTTTACCTTCGCCTATTAATGTTATGAAAACGTCTTTAATCTTGTTAATTTGAACATTTGTAACTAAAATATTTTCAAATGGTCAAACAATAGTTCTACTCCCTATTTTCGCGAGTCCCATTAGAAATAGCAGCCAAATTCCGTTAAATTACAAGGGCAATGGTAAAAGTGACAAACGTCAATAACGAGGGAAAGGGAGTGATTGTAAGCGATGCAGAATGGTGACGGTGGTGTGGACCCTGATCGGAAGCGGTTCTTCTTTACAGGCATCTTGATCGGAGATAGAAATGTAGATTAATGATAGGGAGAAAAGGGGCTTGAATATGGACTAAGCCAATGTCATTTTTCTTTACTTAGCGAACTTGGTGATTAAGAGAGAGGGCTGAAAATGGAGATTTGAAAAAATATTGATGAAATGTTGCAGGGAGCTTGCATGGGTGTGACCGTCTCCAGCATTGCTTATCATCAATCTTCATAGTTCTTTGTTATCTTTGTGTGTTCTTTTGAGATCAGTTTTCACTATTTAGTTCCATGTCTTCCTAGGTCTTCCTTTCTTGCAGAACCCCTCCATTTCATGCACCTGGCACTTCTTTATGCTGCTGTGATCATCCTCATGAATTTCATGTCTATACCAGGCCAGTCGTCTCTCTTGCATTCTTCATCTGATTCTTCTTGTATTTCAGTTTCCTCTCAGCTCATTGGTAAATATCCAACATGTTTGCATCATTTAGTTCTAATTTTTGCAAATCTTCTTTTGTGTATGTGCTATCATCGTCATCATCATCATCATTTAATGTCCGTATTGGTATGTTTGGATGGTTTGAGTGGATCTTATGGGCCCAAGGACTGCATTATGCTCCATGTCTGCTTTGGTAGGGTTTCTACTACTGGATGCCCTTCGTAATGCCACCTACTTTACAATAAGTACTGGATGCCCTTTTCATGGCACTAGCACTGTTGAAGTTGCCATGTAGCTTGCAAGACTATGAATCCTGAGGGAGCTGGAGTCAGTTTTATATCAGGGGAGGAAGAGTTAGAGTATGAGAGAAGAGAGTGCAGAGAGCAGGTTCTTGTAGAAGAGGTGCATGGTTACTTATATTTAGGGGAGGGTGAGAGTGATCAGTAGAAGCTGTGAAGAAATAAATAGATGAAGTGTCCAGGTGACTCCTCAAGGCATAAGGTAAGTAGGAGTGGATGGGGAGGGCTATTGCAAGACTGTGTGGGGAGGCAGCCTGCAGCGGTAAAAGAAGTTTGGCAAGGTAAAGGGTTATAACTGATGAGGTATGAATTGGAGAGAAGGGAGATGAAGGTTGCAGGGAGAATGTCAGGATAGTAATGATACAGTTGTGAAGAGTGAGGAATGACAAGGTGGGGTTAAGCTGCAGGGGCATGGAGGAGAGGTAGTTTAGTTTCTTGGTTGGTGTTGAGTCAGTGTAATGCCGAAGCAGATGGGTTTCCTCAAGAACTTTGTATCACCAGACTTCCTGGCCCATTCTCATCTCCTGCATGAGGCTCAACATCTTGAGATCAGCCCTCACCACTTCATCCTACATCTTCCTGGGACTCCCTCTTCCATAAGTTCCATCCACTTCGGCAATCAACACTTCTTTATGCAGCTGTTCTCATCTGTATGCATCACATGACCAGAGACCCAGGAAGAGTTGGGATGAAGTGGTGATGGCTGATCTAAAGATGTTGAGCCTCATACAAGAGATGACAAAGTTTTGCTTTTCTGGATGAGTTTTCTCAAGCACAGAAAATTGTCAATCATGGTCCTTTGTCATCTCCTCTGTGAAGCTTAACATCTGGAGGTAATTTTTCACCACTTTATTCCACACCTCCCTGGTCTTCTTCTTCCATAGATCCTGTTCACATTTAGTGATCTATTGTCTTCATCCATACACATCACATGATCATACCAATGCAGTGTCCTCTCTTGCACACAACATTTGATACCTCTTATGTCTAATTTTTCTCTCAACACATTTACATTTTGTTGTACATACACATTGACAGTGTACATCAACAGAGTATGTTGGCTTCATTTCTTTCCACTTTTGTGTGTTCTCATTACTATGTAGCATAGTTGTTTATACAAGCATCATATAATCTGCCTTTTACTCTAGTGGAAAGGCTCTTTGCTATTTACTGGCTCATAAAAAGCACCATTCAAGCATGATCGTTGCCTGACTAGTTCCCGTGCTGGTGGCACGTAAAAAGCACCATTTGAGCATGGTCGTTGCTAGTACTGCCTGATCGGCCCTCATGCCGGTGGCATGTAAAAAGTACCCACTACACTCTCAGAGTGGTTGGTGTTAGGAAGGGCATCGAGATATAGAAACTTTGCCAGATCAGATTAGAGCCTGGTGCAGCCTTCTGGCTTGCCAGCCCTCAGTCAAACTGTCCAATCCATGCCAGCATGGAAGGCGGATGTTAAATGACAATGATGATGATGAAGAGCATTCTGAACTCTCTCCAGAAATATGCAGATTTATATTTTATCCAAGTATACTGTCACAATATTGTTTTCATATGAACTAAATCCCTCATTTTCCCTAACAAAACCAATTGAAAATGTGAGTGTATGATCAAACATTGTTTTTTCCACAAAATATTTAAGAAATTGGGGTGCATCTTATGTGAGGCTGTACCTTATATGCTGGCAAATGCAGCTTCTGCGGAAATCACTAGTGCTGATGTCACAAAAAAAAAGCACCAAGTACATAGTATAAATTGGTTAGCATTATGAAACATATCCAACTGTAGAATCCATATCAAAGCTGATGTTGGAGTGCACCACATTTCTGCAGTTTGCCAGATCCTGTCAAACTGTCCAACTCATGCCAGCACAGAAAAAGAGATGTTAAATGATGTTGATGTGTTTGTGATTGTGATTGTGTATTACTCCTGTCTTGACATCACATGATGGTTGTAAATGAGCATCACTGTCATGCAAGCAGTGTTCATTCCCAGTTTTTTTTGAGGAAAACATGTTTGGTCTTGGGGAAATATTGTGTTGACAAATTCCATCTGACCCACGTGAGCATTAAATGTTGATGATCACCATCATTGTATTAACATGTACATTTCCATGGGCCAGACAGGAGTATGTTAGGGCACCCTTCATGATGCCACTCCTAATGTGTTTCTGAGTGAAGTAATAATATCCAAGTCCATTCAACAACAAACAGTCCAGACAAGCTTACACGGAGACCTGGAAACAAATACATCATTTGAATGAAAATTTTATTTACAACCAGTTGACACACAAAGACAAGGGGAAATATCAACTCACTTGTACAAACACACACACACAGATGCAGACACATGCATGCACACACACGCACACACAAATGATAGGTAAGGTGTCAAAGGACATATAGATAATCTGTACATAGAATTAGTGCTCAGTAGAAACCAAGTACCTAAACTCTGATGTTAAATGTAAGGATGCAGGATCCCTATGAATAAGAGTTGGCTCTCTCAACAAATGGTCAGTACAAGGTTGGTAGAAGAGATAGGGTTGGACATCAAAGAAGAAAAAGAAATATCTTTTGAGATGAGAGTTTTGGATTTGTACAAAATGCATTAAGTGAGATGCATACATCGTATGAAAATGGTTGGTGTTTGTCAGGTTAAGGCTAAAGTTCATAGATTTGATAGAGATATTAAATCAAGGATGTTAAAATGGAATGTGTCTGATTGTCGTGGTATTAGTAACTCAACAGAAATGTAATAACTAAATTTAGTTAATGTAATTACCTAGTAACAATAAAAACAGATCAAAGTATGATCTAAGGCTTGAGGGTAGAATTTGTCACATTCATATGTGTATATATAACTACAGTTTTTATGTCTTGTTATTGCTTTTCTATCTTACTCAGCAGGTTATCAATTGTAATTTGTTGATACTCATAATTTCTTTGACTTGAGTAATCTTTGAGTTTTATTCTTACTTTATTTCCTTCTTGGTTAATGTTGTCTTTATTAACACTTTCAGTTACCACATTTTGTGCATTTTGAAAGCAAACAATGACAAATGGATACAGACATTCAAGACTTAAAAATGAAATTGTCTGGCGAAGACTTCAACATGAAAGGAGGAAGGGGTAGCTTGGAAATAGTCAGCCTCATTTTTGTATTTACAGCTAATGTTCTCTACTGCTTAGCTGCCTTTACTCATGCCTGGTTCCAGCTGCCACCCCACTCGTTTTATGGCCTGTGGTGGGTGAAGTTCTGTGATTGCCTTCGATGTCAGATTATCCCAGCTTTTTATGCAGAAGAACCAGGTAAGATGTTTCGATAGCTTTTAGAAATTTTTATATTTAACCTATGGATAGGTGATTGAGCACTTCACAGTGATACACTACCTCTTAAGAATATGAACATGTAGAGATGAGCCCTTCCTCATCTCCCAGTAAAAGAACAGAAGTTACAATATTAAGGAATCGATGGGAATAAAAATGTTGGTGATGAGAGATATGATGTGAAGGGCATCTCTTGCTGAGTGCCTGTGCCTTCCTTAAACTATTTTTTGATTAATTGAAAGATAGCTTTAGAAATTTTAAGCAGTATCCATTTCTCCTCTAATCACTTGAGTGCTTTTTGATAAAATATATAACAAAATTGGCAATGTCCCAACAAAATTGTCATTACAAACTTTACATGTCTACTCTGTCTCTCCTGTAGTAAATCAAGGAGGCTGGTTTCACGATTTCTCCCTAATACAGGACCATAAAATAGATGACAAGGATGACAGTGTTCCATGTCCACAGTGCCACATCAGGGAAACCTAGTTGATACTTTTCAAACAGTTGGAAATTTCTGAGCAGGTTACCAATGCTTTTGCTACCCCTGCTGCTCTATGCTATCCCCGCATGAATTTAAATTCAGTTCCAATTCTCCACTAGTAGTAGTGATTGGAACACCCTCAGGAAAAGTTTTAGATGTGTGAAGAAATCTGGCCTTCTTACCTCTGTTGGGATGCTATCTCATCTTGACTGACCATAAGATGAGAGCAAGTGCGTGTATACTTCAGAGATTCTGATAGCTACCACATCTATGTCAAGTGACTTGAAATCATTGAGCAAGTGACCTTACTTCTAAGCTGATCCCAGGTCATATACATTTGTACACCACATCCTGACAACAGCCATGTTTGTTGGAGGAAGTCCCTCACCTTAGTCTTTGTGAAGGCGAGGGGTTCCAGTCCTCTTTTCAGGTGTGTGTTTCTTGAATGGAAATCCCTACACTGGATGAGAAATCCCTACACTGGATGAGAAATTTATAAAAATTCTTTAGATATTTAATATCTTTTTTTAGTAACCTGTCTTTGCAAATTTTGAAGAGGAATTTTTGAAATTCCTTTCTTTTTGTCTCAATTTTGTCTTTCATGTGTGTATGTCTGTTGCTTTTACACATTAGTAAAAGATGAGATACATGAATAAGACAACTAATAAACCTGTATGTTAAAAGAAAAATACTTTATTCTGCTTAAATTGCACAGTCGAGTTTATTAGTGTAACAACTGGAAATATAGTGAAATAGGGATTGGCCATTGGAAAGTTAATTAACAACACTATTGTTAAGATACTTGATATCATAAAGAAAGTAGCCAGAAGACAAATCTGTCCTTGGATAAGATGTGACAGCTAAGTTTGCTACAAAATCTGGTATTGTTTTTTTGAGAGATCTACTGTGTTTATAGAATTAAGAGACAACACAATAACTCCCATTAATTCTTAGGCTGATATTTTATTCACTCAGCCATTTTATCTCAGGTTATCATGTTTACAAACTAACAACCATGCATATTCTTAATAATTTTAATCTGAAGATTGATAATTCAGGCATTCTAGAGTCAAAAATGTGCCTATTTTTACTCTGCAGTATCATAGTCTTCACAGTTGTATTTCTGGTAAATCAAGAATTAGCTAGTGATGGTCTTTAGTTGCAGGAATTAGATCCTAATGTGAAATGTTACTCTCAGTTTTATCTCATGGGAATGCCACCTGACACCCTTTATAGTTTTTAGTTTCATTTCTAGCAAGTTTTCTATCATTGATTTAAATGTATTTTTTAAATAATTCATCCTTATGCTCCTATCTCTTATTTCCTTTCTAGCATGGTACCATGTAATGCAAGGTCTCAGCCTCACTGGGTGGATTAGTCTTGTGGTCTCCATGATGATGCTTTTGTCCAAAAGAATTGATGTCTATCTCCCAATTATTTTGCGAACTAATCGCCAGGTGACTGTATCTGCTCTGTGTCTCTTATCTGGTAAGTCTTTTATGTTGTAATTTCCACAGACAAATAACAGCCCCATCCCATCTCATACATACTGTTGGGTTAGGTTAAGTGCAAGGCTGGTTACTGTGACTTAAGTTTGTAAATATCTTAAAAAATAAATTCCAGAATGAAAGAAACAAAATTAATTTCTTGAGAAAGAACCAAAATATCTTAGATATTTAGTGGTGCAGGAATGTGATGTAACATTGTTGCTTATCCTGAAGTGGATCCTGGATCATATTTACAAAGATAATAATGATAAAAGAATTTGAACTTTTGTTGATAGTAGGAGCAATAGCATCCGTTGTTGGTGGAGATCTGTGTCACAACCTATATTATATACTTTAACAATATCATCATCTTCATTCTCCTCATCATCAACTAATGTCTGTTTTCCATACTGGCATGAGTCGGATGGTTTGACAGAAGCTGAAGGGCTGTTCAGACCCTATGTCTGTTTCGGCATGGTTTCTATGGCTGGATGTCCCTTCCTAATGCCAACTACTTTACAGAGTGTGGACTTGGTGCTTTTGCACAGCACCAGTGTGGATGCTTTTTTTTTTTTTTTGTGGTCTCAGCACTTACAAGCCTGAAGATGTTTGACAAGTGACTGAGTGGAATTGTGGTTGTGGACAGGTCACAGAAGTGTGTGAGGAAAACTCTATAATACTTCATAATAGAGAGTCTTATATATCATCATCATCTTTCAATGTCTGTTGTCCATGCTGGCATGGGTTGGACAGTTTGACTAGGGCTAGTAAGCTGAGGGGCTGCACCAGACTCCAGTCTGATTGGCATGGTTTCTATGGCTGGATGCTCTTCTTAATGCCAACCACTACAAGTGTGCAATGGGTGCTCTTGTGTGCCACACGATGGTTTGGTTAGTTGTATGCATATTGGTTGTGGGAGGGGGATAGTAAACTTTGTTTACAATTTTGATATGTAAACATATATACATGTGTGCATGCACTCACTCATTCATGTGCACAGATACATGCACGTACACACATGCATGTATGTGTGAGCCTTTGCACTCACACACACACAATACATGTGTGTGTGTGTGTGTGTGTGTGTATCATCATCATCGTTTAACGTCTGGTGTTCCATGCTGGTATATATATGCATATACTTATATAAACACACACCTATATCTATACACCTGCATACATATGTTCATATACACATACAAAATATATACACACAAAATATATCTATGGTGTGTAATGTATTGGCTCATACCCATAAATAATGCGGTTTTTTCATTTGCATGAACTAAAAGTCGGAGGGGGATGGGATAAACCACCTGCATCAACTTGCTATAAAAGCAGGTAGTAATTTTACCTTGTACTTATTCTTAGTGCAAGTTTTGAAGAGTGCAGTTCGATTTTAATAGTTATTTTTTCAAAGCTATAATGGAAGTGACAAAGGAGCATATTCAGCATATTTTGCTTTATGAGTTCAATAAGGGCAACAACGCAACAGAAGGTGCGAGGAGTATTAAAGCCGTATACAGGGATTGGACAATAAACATAAACCAGTGTCAACAGTTGGTCCAGAAATTCCGAGCCGGAAACTGCAGACTAGAAGATGACCCTTGTCCTGGAAGATCTGTAGAGTTTGACGAGGACATCCTAAAAAACATTGGTGGAGCAAAATCCCATTGTAACTGTTGAAGAACGAGCAGAGAAGCTTGGATTTGGTCATTCAACCATTCATCGAAAAGTCAGCAAATTGGGTCGATAGGTTCCTCACAAACCTTCTAAGTCTAATCGCACAGAGAGAGTGAATGTGTGCTCTTCTTTGCTGTCACATCCCATGAATGAACCTTTTTTGGACCAGATAGTGACTGGTGATGAGAAGTGGGTTCTCTATAAAAATGTCAAGCACTGAGAACAGTAGGTTAGAGTATTATCTAATTGGTAATTTGAAGAATCATACAAGAAACTTCATTTGATGGGGACATGAGGAAATCAAGTCTTTCTGCTAAGCTGAGCTGACACTCTTGGTATGAGCTGGAGCAGATTCGAAAACAGACAACATTTGATGTTGTAGTTGGTTCCTTTGCTTTCTAAGCTCCAAATCTATTTTAAAAGTGTTGTTGCAGAATTTTTACCTTATGCCTGAAAGTGTATGCATGTATTTTACAATAGTAATGGTTTTCATGAAACATTGTCCCATATATATAAATGTTTAAAATTTTTTTTAAAGCCAAGACAATGTAAGTTAAAAAATTTAAAGTAAAGTTTGATGGATGGTACTCTTAAATGGTAACAGTAATAACCATTGATCTGTATTATAAATTTTTATAATCTGCATTATTTTAGCTTTAAAAAAATATTTAAAACATTTACGCACACACACCTATGTGTGTGTGTGCTTGCACACCAGTTATCAATAATTCCTCATATTACCTGTCACAATTTTTATATTGTCATCATTAACTAATCTTTGTCTCTTCTTTCTGTCACCAGTGTCTGCTATCTCCACCAGTATTATAATGTTTTACTCCAAACTAGATGAATCCAGTCCAAAAGAAACACCCCAGATATCTTGGTCAACTGGATTAGCTGCACTTGCATGTTTCTTGGAACTGTCTGCAGCTATGCTCTTGTTGATTATTTCCTGATGGTGCCACTACCAAGATACATCTTTCAATAGATGTATCTATCCATTCCAATGGTTGACTTCTTAAAGAGTTTAGCCTGGTGATTGACAGACACACACACACACACACACACACACACACACACACACGCAGACACATGCACATACACATACACACATCGCACATATATGTGCATAAATTGGAAAGAGTGCTCAGTGTATTATGTAAACATTGTATATTTGTTGGTAAGGCATACAAGTTAATAATTGCCTACCTTCAAACAAAATTACACACACACACACACACATATACATATATATATATATGTGTGTGTGTGTATGTTTGTATGTATACACACACAGATATGCACATATATATAGTTTTTTAATCGAAACTTAAGCTGAAGGTTTGTCTTGCGACTTGTTTTCCAGGCCTGTTTCACTACAAAATGTATTCAGCACTTCTTATTTGCTGAACATGTATGTATGTGTGTGTGTATATATATATTATATGTATGTATGTATGTGTATATGTTACTTATATATGTGTGTGTGTGTGTATGTATGTTATAAAGTATGTTTTGACACTTTAAGTTATGTCTGATGGTTTATTCAGCCAGAATGGTTCAATAAGCTGTCAGGTGAAACTTTGTGTGTGTGTGTATATGTATATAAATATGTGTATATATATATATATATATATATATAT
>NC_068991.1:67224-69052 GCF_001194135.2 Octopus bimaculoides | reverse complement strand
ATATATATATATATATATATATATATATATATATATATACATATATACATATATATATTCATACACACACACATGTGTATATAGTTTAATGATGACCCTGCTAACAAATAATGGACATGTCCATGTTTGTTTGAATATGATAATGTCTCATGCACATCTGAAGGGCACGTCATGGATCACTGCCAAAAGTGACTGCTACGGAACTCCTGCATGACTGCGAATCAAAAATTTGTCAGGGGAAAGTTCACTTTGACAATCCAGATCAGAAGAGATGGATTATTATATGTGTGTGGAGAGGAAGGAAAAGACAGAGTTGTGTGTGGAGAAAGAGGTGTTTGGAGAGAAGAATAAAGTATAGACAGAAATATTGAAAGGATGAAAGGCTGAATGATGAGTGAATTGCGGAAAGCAGAGATGAGAAAGAGGGAGCAATGGTGTTGTTTCCCTAATCCAGATAGGACCAATATTTTAAAATGTACTTCTGTTTAGGTAATGGTATAATAGCTTCTGGCTTGTCATTTCGGTACATTTTGGATATGATGCAGCTCTTAAGTATCTGTTTCTTCTCTGCTAAACACAATTGCACATTTGCTACATTTGTTGGAACAAGGCTTGCATTTGTCCAACACCTCCATTTGTTGCAGTTTGCAGCCGACTGTCATATGTGTTTCATCAGAGTAATGCTGTTCTACACCAATGTTGTGTAGTTGTGCAGGCATTTATTGAAGTGGGGGACCTTTGGTATTCCAGTCTAGCACTTTTATGTTGGATGCATTGTTTGACCATCTCAACTGACTCTGCTGCACTGGTCATTAAGCAAGCAAAGGCATCACTTCAGTGCTTCAGAGTGGATTTGTGTGAAAGAATACTCTTTATGTTTGGTGTGGAACTGATAGCAATCTTAAGCATATGTCTATTTCAAAGGTGTGTTTGAGGAAAATACTTGTCAAGCAAATTAAGGAAGGCCTTAACTATACCACATTTAAAATTAAATGCAATGTGAGCCAGATCAGATTGTGATAGTGTTGTTTTTCGGTGAGTTTGGATTGGGTGTGTAAGTGATCTCCTGAAAGCTGCTTGCTGCTAGAGCATTGTTGTAATAGGCCATCCTATCAAAGATGGCCTGGAATCTCAGACCTCTAAGATTCTCATATTCATTTCTTGAACTAAGTTCTTTAGCATTAGGTCTGGTTGGCAAAACTTGGTGTTAAATGTCAGTGAGCTTCCTATTGGGTTTGCAGAAACATTTGTATGAGCTAGTTCCTAAATACAGGGTCACATAACCGGATGTTGACTTCAGTTAGATTGGTTTCTGCTGTGCTACGAAACCCAAGGTATTTGAAAAACTTCATACGCAGTGAATCCAGTAAGCGCCTCCAATGAGGTTGCAGACATGGGCACTATTAAATGATCCCATTCCCTTGGTTCCTTTGTCATGGGAAGACAAAGGAACTGTTTGTGTCAGATTATTTGGCACATGCTGAATCCTTATCAAAGAAGAATGTTTTCTGGTTTGAAATATCAGCAAACTCTAGTACCTGAGTTAATTACTTTTTGCATAGATGAAGATCTATGATGTTAAATTGAGTAAATATGGTCTTGCCCTTACCATTTGCAACTGATGAATCATTAAACTACTACACCAGTACCATGACAGAGGCTGAGATTAGGAGTTTTCCAAATACTAGAGTGTGAAGTACATTTTAAAATACTGATGCAAGCTGTTTTAGGGAAATGACACCTTGCTCCCTTTTTTTCCCCATCATTGCTTCCCACAGTTATCTATTATTCAGTCTTTCATCCTTCTCTTGTCTCTCTCTCTCTCTCT
>NC_068991.1:58298-67099 GCF_001194135.2 Octopus bimaculoides | reverse complement strand
TATATATATATAAAACTTCTCTTCCCTACTCTCTGTCCATTTCATTTATGATGTCTCTTCTAAGCTGGATTTCCAAAAATCACCTTTTCCTTGACATAACAATTCAGTTCCAAATCAGAAGTTATTGTTCTTAAACTTGACAAAATTTTTGTTTTTGTAAAATATGTAATTTTCTCCCATTTCCAAAAGGTTTTGTGCACAGGACTTCCTAGTAACTTTTTACAATAATCTTCAGGTTTTATCTCTATTGTACCCTTCATAAGTGCAAGGGGCATTATTTCCTTCACGCAAACCAACAAATTATGGCCAACTGTCATTCGACTTATACCTTTCTCTCTTTAGTTGTAGTTGAGTGCTCTTGGCTTTCTAACTAATAATCACAACTGATCACACACATACATGCGTACACACATGCACATTCACATACACTTACACATATTCACACACATATACATATATTCACACTCAAGCATACTTGTATGTATGTATGCATGCATACATATGTATCTACAAGAATTACAAGAGTCAGTGAGACATCAGAAGGACAGAGAGCCCTTATACATTTTATGCATTTTTGCATAATACTCCAATTTTACTCAAGTTGCCCTTGTATTTTGTATTGTTATTCCCCCTGTATTCTAATTTTCTCTTTTGTATTTCTTGGTTATTTCACTTCAGTTGTGTATTTATTTCTATCAGAAAAAAAATTCATTAAAATTGTAATATGAAAAAATTGTTTTGCTGTCTTCATTTCTGTATTGAAATATGATTTCTTTTTTTTTGTTGTTGTTTGTTATATTTTGTTTTTGAAGTAAGCATATAGATTTATCTACAGATCCAGTACCATTGAAACTCCTCCGTAATGAATAGTTTCAAACAATCATCCGGTTGTTGCATCAGGTTTTACAACAATTAGAATAGTGCAGAAAAATTGAAGATCAAATATTCAGCCATTTTCTGTTATGAACATGTGCTGGACAACATTGCAGCCCCTTATCTCTTATTGGATGTGGTGGTGTCCAGCTGTGAATGTCACATGCAGTTTGGCCAAAATTGATACATGAATGATGACAGCGTAGTTTCTTCTGACACAGAGTTTGTCAAGATATCCAAAATGTAGCTCTACTGAAAGACATGGGATGAAATAATGAAGACTGACCTCTGAATGTTGAGTCTCATGGAAGAGAAAGCAAAGAACTGAGATGATTGGTAATTTGCTGTATAATTAAGAATACTTGTCCATCTAAGCAAATAATGAGATTATGTACCCAATCTGTACCTGGCAAATCTCACTTCCACAACTCTTTCTCCACCCATGGAGAAGTTCCCTCTATCCCCATCTCTATCTGTCAACCACTATCCTTTTGTGCTCTCAAAAACTTAACCATTTATCTCCCCTCCAGCAAGAAACCTGTCCATCTGCCATACTTTAACTTTTGATTGTCCAGCTTAAAGTCACTTCATTTGAGGGATTGTGTTCAGCAAGTCGCCTGGTAATCTCACTGGTGCTGGTGCCACATAAAGAAGTACTCAGTGTGGTTAGCATTAGTAAGAACATCCAGGCAAAGAAACCATTCCAAAGCAGACATAGGAGTTTAGTTCAATCCCTTGACTTGCTCGCTCCTGTCGTACTGTGCAGCTCTGCCATCATTGAAAACATACAATAAACAGTGATGATGATGATGATGATGATGGTGGTGGTGGTGGTGGTGGTGGTGGTGATGATGGTGGTGGTGGTGGTGGTGATGATGATGGTGATGATGATGATCCCTTGGTTTTAATATTACTGAAGGTACAAAGAAAATGCTTATTGTAGCATGAATAAAGTGCCGTGTGTGCATAGCTCCGATGATATGGGAAGCAAAATTGCTGCATCACAGAATTGGTTTAACATCCCAACACCTTGCTGTTATTAATGGATATGAAAAGAAGCAACACAAAATCTTGTTACACACTAAATTCTACATTTGTTGATCATTATTCTATGTCTTAGACCAAATAATCTAAAATCTTCTTGAGGGTATCTTTTCCACAAAAATAGGGTTTTTTCTTTTTCTTATGTATATAACTTATGGACTGGAGGTAAATTTATTGTTAATGAGGGTTTGTTGATTTTGTATTTCAGAATGAAGCATTTCACTCAATGTCTTCACTTAATATATATGTAGCTTTTGTTCCTCCAGGGACACAGCTGATTGTATCTTTACTATCAGACAATTACAAGAAAAGTACATTGAACAGAATCTTGCTCTATACCATCGCTTTGTTGATTTGAGCAAAGCATTCGATACTGTTAATCAAAATGGAGTTCTTTTACTCCAAAGACAGATGTCCTTGCATATGCAGGCATCACCTCAATAAAAGCTATGATTTTGAGGAACCAAATGAGATGGTGTGGCCATATTGTTTGAATGGCGGATGAACGCATGCTGAAACAGCTGTTTTATGGTGAGCTTGCGGAAGGGAAATGCTATCAGTGTAAACCTAAATAAAGGTTTAAGGACGGCATAATGACTACTATGAAGTCACTTGGAATGGTTTCAGAGGACATAGAAACACTTGCTTCGGATCGAGTTGGATGGGAAACAAAAGTGTGGAGTGGAGTGAAAGCGTTTGAAGAGGCCAGGATAACGCAAGTAAGACTCAAAAGAGATCTAAGGAAGAATGTTGCGATCGAGAAGGTGAATCACAATGACTTTTCTGGGTACACAGTTTGTGACAGACGATGCCTTTCTTTTGCTGGACTCAAATCTCATTTGCGAACCCATGGAAAACGAACCTCCACCAACTATTCTGACTATATGTCTGTGCACACCTTGTGGGTAGTGTATGCCAGAAAGTTTGCAAATCTAACGGAGGCCTCAAAAGACATTTTAAGATCCACAAAGATCAGAACTTATCTGCAGCTCTTGATAGTCCAAATTGGATGTGCAATCTACGTGGGTGTCTTTCCAGAACATTGTCTGGTCTAAAAAGCCACATCAGATGTCATGATGGTTCTAAGGTGTAGGTACAGGAGGGGGTCAGACTCTGCATAAGGAGTAAACACTAGCACCATATCTATATATATATATATATATATATATATATATATATAGAGAGAGAGAGAGAGAGAGAGAGACCAAGATACAGAGAAGAAAGAAGAGAGGCTGATTAAGATGTGGGTAATGAAAACTATAACGGGAGCATTTATTCTTGAGAAACATTCTTGTCACTCATTGTTGTTGATGCTGTTGCTCTTGTTAAAGAAACATGGATGATTATGAATATGAATTTTGTTGATTGCTTCCATCTTTGATGATAATGATTGTCGTTGATGTTGAGCTGCAAATCCACTCTTATTGAGAAAACATGTGATCCATGTCATTCAGTCGCAATCATGTCTTTGTTAGGCTTATCTAGGATTATATTAACTAATGTGTTCTTTGTGTATTTAAAGCTATGAGACGTGACATGAAGGAGATTTGTTTGCTATTTCTATCAAGATAAGTTGCAACACAGAAGCTTCCTTTGTCATTTCATGATGATGATTGTGATGATGTTGGCAAAGATGACAATTATTTATGATAAAAATAACAAAAAATAGAAATGGAAAGAGAATTCTTGCTCCATTCTATTTTTTGCCATTTGGCAAATTCCAGATATTCGTCTGTTGTTTCTGTGGGTGGACATCAACCGACAATCACAACTCTACCACGAATCAAAAATAAACCAGTTTCGGTTGGTTGAAATGATTTTTAAAATGCCATAGCAGCTTTCATGATATGTGTAATTAACTTAAAGAGATCTGACCAAGCTTCTTCAACTTCCAGCGACCAGTGGTCACCAACTTCAGGTTTGATAGCCAGAATGAACTGAGGACCAATTAACTGTAACAGAAACAAATCTAGAATTAGGTGAAGTTGTTGAAAATAATTGTTGGAAAGGGATAAGTGTTTATGCACGCACAAAAAAATATTAACACACACACACACACACACCAATATTGACATATATATATACCAATGTTGAATCTGTTGATGATCACACAATCGATTCATTTTCTGTCTAATTCTCACCCCGAGGAAGTATTTAACTTGCTATTTTCAAGCTGCAACTTTTAATTTTTTAATTTGTAATCGAACGAGTTAAGTATGGAAAGAATTGTAGGTAACAGAGAATTTTGACAATATGTAAATAAATTGAAGTTTATCAGTTAAAACTCTCCATTTTCTCCTTATAATATATGTAACGATAATATTTTTGTGTAGTTACCGATTGTAACAGATAAGATTGATTAGGTACACAATAATATGAAATGTCAGAGTCAGCAGTTTTGACAATAAAAATTTGTTGTTATAACGACCTGTTGAAGGATGGAGTTTTAAGAAAGTATTTATTTGCCCAAGAGCAAGTACTAAGAACAAACTATATAAAATACAGAATAGACAGTACACCAGAAAGTGATATGTGCAGAATCTGTGGAAAAAAACGGTGAAACCATTTGGTATATTACCAGCCAATAATGTACACCACTAGCCCAGAAGGAATATAAGAGACACCACGACAATATAGCCAGGCTTGTTCATTGGACACTTTGTAACAAGTATGGACTTGACAGAGCAAAAGATTGGGATGACCATAAACTCGAAGGCATCATCGAAAATGGAAATGCAAAGATCCGATGGGATTTTATGATTCAGTGCGACCATGAGATTGAGAATAGGAAGCCAGACATAGTCTTAATTGAGAAAGAAAACAAACTATGCTGGATCATAGATATAGCATGCCCAGTTGACAATAAGGTATGTGACAAGGAAGAAAGAAAAGTCGAGAGATATTTTGATTTTCGAAAGGCCTTTGATAAGGTAGATCATAAGATGATATCCCACAAGCTTCGGAAACTCGACATAGTCGGAAAACTGGGTGGGTGGTTGCATGTCTTCTTAAAAGACAGAAGCCAGTCCGTGACAGCCAATGGAGTGGAGTGTCTCGGGGAACTGTATTGGGGCCACTACTGTTCATCGTGGCTTTTTCAGACATGCCATCAGTTACACAGACAACCACACTTACTAGCTATGCCGACGACACAAAAGCAGTACAAGCAGTCAAGGAACCTTTTGGTGCTAATCCTCTACTGAAAGAACTAGGTGCCATACATAAATGGGCTGCAGAAAACAACATGCAATTAATTATTTCAACACTCAGTCATTAATTATTTCAATACTCAGTCATAATGCTGCAAAAGCCATTTAAAGCAGCTTCTTTCTGAGTGGAAGCCATGCTGAGTGTCAAGGAGCAGGTTATTATCATCAAGGAATGCTGTCAGTTTTCTGCTGACAATGAGTTCCATGATTTTACTGACAGGGAGGTTAGAAAGACAGGTCTATAATTTTTAGCCTCTGCTCTGCTACCTCCATTTAACTTTGTTGGAAGTCTCCAAGTTGCAAGGAGACTCAAGAAGACAATCTGTAGTGGTCTTGCTAGAGCCCCTTTGCATTTCTTCAGGAGGATTGCTGGAAATCTACCAGGGCCTGGGATTGAGTTTGAGCTCATTTCATCAATAACCGATATTACATCTGTTTTCTCTACTTTGATGTCATCAAAATCAGTGATGTCATCACTGATTTTCTTGAAGTCTACAGTCAGCGAACCATTTTCTTTGAACAGTGACCCTACCTTGTACCATACTGAAGCAGACTTTTTTGCATATCTATAAAAGACTTTAGAGTTTGTCTTAATATACATACACACACACACACACATATATATGTATATATATATATATATATATATATATATATATATATATATATATATATATAAATGTATTTAGTTTTTTTTTTTTACAAACTCAAAGTAATGCAAATGAAAGAAATATTACAAGCTGATGGTTAATACTTTTACTTTGTATTTTTATATTTCAGAGTTAGGACTCCTTCTTAAGAAATCTTTGAAGAAATGGTGTTAGCTGAACATCTGTGTTCCGTAGTGTGTATATGAAGGATTGTTTTGCATTGCTATAGCAGCCAATCAGCTACGTGCAGCTCGGTTCTGTTGTTAATAAATGGGTTGATCTTGCTAATTAAGAAGGCTTATCTTATTCTCGAGTTCTCAATGTTTCTTTCTGTAGCTTCAATAGAAACTTGGATATCTTGGTTGTGACATTTCTGAAGATGTTTTTTCATGAAAGAAGTATTAGCATAGAAGTGTTTTTAACTTGCATGTATACTTGTCTGATGGTTCTCTTCCAATGTAGAATTCATTACATTTACTACACATTATTTTATACACTGCATAGGATCGCTGATATAATTTTTCATTTTTAATCAGACAGTTTAAGTTAGAGGATCTCCCTCAGAGAGGATCCAGAGTGTGTCAATTGTATATTTACTCCCTCCTTACAGGTCGTATGGTGGATTGCAGAAATGGATTTTTCGTTAAAATGAAACACTTTCAAAAAGACTGTGTCAGTCTTTGACTTTGTCGGTTTTACTTGCTGGTCTGGTGATGTCTTGGCATTTAGCTGGTCCTTTGTTTCCTGCCTCACTGCATTTACTGTTTGTCATGTGAATCTCATTTCTAATGTGGTCCATCAGTGCTAAGGTGCTGCAATCCGCCATGCAATCCATTGGAAGGGATTTAATATACGATTGACACACTCTGGATCCTCCCCAAGGAAAATCTTAACAAAAAATTGGTGAAGACAAAACAATATCATATGCCAAAAAGGATCAAAACTCTCCCCCAAGCCATGGGCTCTTAAGACCAGTTTTCTAGATTCTGTGACGAATATAATCCCCACTGGACGGGATGCTGGTCATTCACAGAATTATTCCTTTTTGCCAGCTGAATGGACTGGAGCAATGTGAAATGAAGTGTCTTGCTCAAGAACACAAAACACCATACGGTCCAAGAATCAAAACCACAATGTTATGATTGTGAGTACAACACTGAGACCAGTAAGCCATACACCTCCACCAACACCACATGTATGTTACCCAAAAGCCTGAGTAATGATAAAAATGCAGTTCTGTAAATAGGTGAAAAATAGGAGAAAAAAGGCCAACCACTTGAATGAACGAGTGTTCTGTCAACCTTTTCAGTTTAAGTCCCAATTCCTCGTTATTACAACTTTATGTGGGGTTAGGGTTGATGACGTCCAAGACACACCATATGACATGGGAGTTTTTTGGTGGTGGTGTTTAGACCCAATGGATTAAGAGACTGACCAACAACAATCAAAACAGTAAAAACAACACACCACCACCAACAACAACAGCAACAAACATACTTACATCAATGTAATCAACTTTAGCATTGTACATAACATGTCGGGCGCCAAGATTCTTGAGCATATCTTCTAGTCTCCTTGGTTCATTTATACGGGCAAGACATTTCTCGACTGTCCCCATCACCCGAAATGCATGAGAAATTAAACGTGAGTTCTGTTTCATATCTTCTGTTGCCAGACCACGAAATGGCATGAACACGTCTCGAACGTCAGGGTGGGTCTCAAAAAGACTGAAAAAGATCATCATCACCATCACCATCATCATCATCATCATCATCATCATCATCATCATCAACAACAACAACAACAACAACAACAACAGCAGCAGCAGCAGCAGTAGTAGTAGTAGTACTGATCTTTTATCTTTTACTTGTTTCAGTTATTAGACTGCGGTCATACTGGGGCACTGCTTTGAAGAGTCAAACGACAAGACCTTTATTTTTAAAGCCTAGTACTTATTCTATCGGTCTCTCTTGCTGAAGCGCTAAGTTACAATGTCGTAAACACGCAAACACTGGTTATCAAGCAGTGGTGGTGGGGAACTACTATGACACACACAGATACATGTGTATGTGTGTGTGTGCGTGCGCGTGCATGTGAATTAGGTTGTGTTTGTGCTTGTAATGTTGGTGATGCTTGTGATAATGGTGGTGAGGTGGTGACGAGGATGTTGCTGATAGTGTTGGCAGTAATGGAGACCTTCTTTCAGTTGCCACTTTATGTTGTTATTGTTGGGACAGAAGGCCCCTGAGAGGACCGATGTACTGACATTTAGGACTTCTACTCTCCCAGGATGTCTCTTTGATCAGGGATCGTGTCTAGTGTCTCAAGAATTTCAAACCCAATTTTCCTTTCAGAGTCTTCATTTCTAGCAGCTTCTAGAGCCCCTCTGACATTACATATTTCACAGCAGCAATAGTAGTAGTAGTAGTAGTAGCCCTCAGAATGGAAAATAGAGTAAAGCAAAGAGACCTTGATACACCCACCCTCTTTGCAAAATACTTTGCTGTTGTGTCGTCACATGCTTTTTAAAACTCTGAGGAGGGTATTTACATAAAATATTGAACAACAGGGAATGTTTTTAATCTGACCAGACTGAAATTCCAAATGAAGGTTTTTACTTCACTCATTAGGGAACTTTTATATGTTGACGATTGTGATCTTGTCAGTCATTCTGAAACAGGTCTACAATCTCTTGTATCTGTATTTGATTCAGTTTGTGATGATTTTGGCTTCACCATCAACATGAGAAAAACAGTTGTAATGCATCAACCTGCGTGTGGTGCTGTTTGTAACCCCACTAAAATTTTTGTTAAGGGTAAGTTACTCGAGGTTGTCGATTTGTTCATCTACCTTGGAAGCTCTGTACAAAATGATGGAAATCTTGATACAGAAATACGTCTGCGAATTCAAAGGGCAGCAAAAGCATTTGGTGGCTTAGAGTCACACGTTTGGTGCCAGTGACATATAAATAAGAATACAAAGATGGTTCATTACAAATCATTTGTCTTACCATCCCTGTTGTATT
>NC_068991.1:55076-57527 GCF_001194135.2 Octopus bimaculoides | reverse complement strand
GTTCTGATAGTGACTCAACAATTAGAGCAAGGTCATCAGCATAGAGGAGCTCCCAATGGCATCCTGTCTTGAATTCCTCTGTTATTGCCTGGGGGACTATGATAAATAGGAGGGGTCTGAGGACTGAACGTTGGTGGACCCCTACATGGCTCACACAGCTCTTACTAACCATTCATCTATCCCTAGTTTCCTCATTGACCACCAGATAAAGGATCGGGGGACCCTGTCAAAGGCTTTCTCCATGTCAACGAAGGCCAGGTACAGAGGTTTATCTTTGGCTAGGTATTTCTCCTGCAGCTGTCTTACCAGAAATGTATTCACATTCTTGTGTCTATGAACATTCTTCTAACTTATTATAGACTCTTTCACTCTCTTCTTCATTGCTATTCTTATATGTACATAACACACACGCATACATCCATGCCTATACACGCACATACATTTTGTTCGCATGATGGCCTGTCTATTATTCTGTATACATGACGCACACACAGACACACATGTTAACATATCATCAATAAATCTTCTCTTAAACATTCTACTTGGTTGTGTCTCCTCTTTTGCTTTCTGGCACATATATGTAATATTCATATTTATATTTATTGTAAGGGCTGTGTGATGTACCTGAGACTAATTCTCATTATCTTACATTGCATGGTATTCACACACACACACACACACACACACACACACACACACACACACACACACACACACACATACACACACATATATAAAACGATGATGTTGTTATTGCCTTCACTGCTATACCTGTGCATATTTCACATACCAACAGACACATATACAGCACATAGAATGGAGCCAGCGAGGGGGTGATAACTCGATCTATGAGAAATAGCAACAGAATTTTCTAAAGGAGCTCAAAATTGGCTTATATATAGAAGAAAGGCAGTGTGGGCTATGGATGGAACCATCTAAACAACAATAATGAAAGGTGACACACATTTTCACGCATACACCTATCCATTTAGAAGTACATATATACACCATAAATATATTCACACACATATTGGCTACACACTGGCATACATACAGTTTATGCAAAGATGCAGACACATATACATTATAAGTAAATAAGGGGCTATCAACCTTTTCTGATAGACAATCTGATATGTAACTGTGCATATGATGAAATAAAAATGTGTGTGTGCATGTATGTAAATGACATGCACACATAATATAGAATATATACAGTTTATAACTTACTTCATGAACATCACAACACCAACTCTGGCCATGTTGCACTGGACTATTTTCCATGTTTCTAGAACGAGTTCCTTTTGTTTGTCAGTAATGTAATTCGCCACATTATTGCTCTCAGACAAGCCACGACTGACCTCACTAATAACAACTGAGTGGCTTGGTTCAGATGGTTGCACTTTGCTTGACACTTTTCTCTGTTTTAACTTCCGATTCTTTGAATAATCGCTGCCCATATTGATGGGAGTCCATTCCTCAGTACAAACTGGTAGAAAATATTTTAAAATGTCGGAATTATCCCTATAAAATATTCTCTGGGAATAATAAAATAACAAGAGTGAAAATTCAATGTTTGAAATTAATGATAAATAAAATTTTAAAGGCTGTGTATAAATATTTGCTTATTTGTAGGGTAATATGAGGCTTAACTGAATGTGAACACGTGAAATAGATTGTATAATAGACACCTTGCTAATAAGTGGTGCTGTGATCATTGTTGTTTTGATATTCATATAGGAATGGTGTTAATATTAATTCAAAACAAATAGAAATATTCTTTCCATCTGATGAAGAATTCTTTACATTTATTCCAACAACCCCATGCCTTGGGAACACTTGGATTCTTACTACATTATATACTGAGCCATGCCTTGGTAGACTTGTTCACTCTACTTACAATTACACGATACACGTGTAAAAACATTCAATCTGTGATAACCGAAAGTGAAAGTAAGACTCTAAAACTAAACTCCTCCTTTTAATGTTATTAGAATAGTTGTTGTTGCTGCTGTTGTTGTTCTTATTGCTTTTATTGTTGCTGTTGTATTACTTGGCCATCCATAATTCTTTTATCATTTCTACCATCATCATTGTAGTGGTTTTCTTATTGTTGTTGTTGCTGCTGTAGTTGTTGTTGTTGTTGTTATTCTTGCAATGTTAAAGCCTCAATTCTTACGGCTGTTCCATCACATAGCATCCTTGTTGGCATTGTTGTTGTTGGTGGTGGTGGTGGCGGTGGTGGTGGTGGTCTCCTCTTACTGCTACTGCTGTTGCTCCTCTTAATCCAGGTGATGTTGTCGTAGGTGCTGTTGGTGCTGCTTGTTCAATTGAAGCTGCTGTTGCTCTCGATAGTGTTGCAGCAGCTGCTGCTGCTCATTGTTGCTGTTGTTGATGCTGCTGCTGCCATTATTGATACATTTATAATGGCAGCATAATATATATATATATATA
>NC_068991.1:53742-54737 GCF_001194135.2 Octopus bimaculoides | reverse complement strand
TAAAGTAAAATTTAGAGGTAATACTTGACAATTGTAAGCACCTGTGTATGCCAGATCTTCACCTCTTATATCACACCTTTCTTCCTCCTTTAACGCTGATGTGATGTAATTTCCTGGGAGAGAAATACTTTTGCGGCTGAAGATAGCTTTATATTGTAAATTATACACTGATATAAAGCTTGAAACACGTGTACCGCAGAATCCTTTGTATTTTTGCTGTTATTTTTGGGATTTACAATTTATATATATATATACATAGGTTATGAGCAGTAGTGGTATCAATGAAACCCAGAGGTTTCGGGTAATGCTGAGTAAGTGCTATGGATAGACCATAGTTAAGCTCCAGGTTCGGTGATTAAGTGAATAAGGGGTCCAACGTAGGTCATATATCAGCGTGTGAATGTAAGAATTTATTTTTCGTAATGAGCTGTGTGCATTATAGTACATTTATAAATAGGTCTTACAGCTGTTTCCAGGATATTTATTATATCTCTTCATCAGAGATGGTGTGAAAGGATGGTTAAGCAATAGTTAATTTAGATAAGATATAACACTGTGTATAAACTCTGTACTTGTAATGACCAATTTTAAAGACTGTTGGATTTTACTCATAGGGCATTGGAATCTTATATGTATACCATTCTGCCAAAATAATGGATTTACAAATACAATGACCAATTTTAAAGACTATTGGATTTTACTTATATAGTGTTGGAATCTTATGTGTATACCATTCTGCCTAAACAATGGATTTACAAATACAATATCCCTGCATATCTCACATCTATTTTTGTTCCTCCAATTCACTCTCTATTTCTTATCTTATCTAAATTAACTATCCTCTCACACCGTCTCCGATGAAGGGATATAGTAAATATCCTGGAGATAGCTGTAAGACCTTCTATTATAAATGTTCTAAAATATACATAGCTTTGGTTTTTTATCTCATTACGAAAAGTAAATCCTTATATATATATATATATATATATATATAT
>NC_068991.1:47003-51752 GCF_001194135.2 Octopus bimaculoides | reverse complement strand
AAGGCCAGGTACAGAGGTTTATCCTTGGCTAGGTATTTCTCCTGCAGCTGTCTCACTAGAAATATGGCATCAGTGATGCTTTTACCTGGCACGAACCCAAACTGCATCTCATCTAAATTGATTCGCTCCCTAATTAGTTGGGCTATGACCCTCTCTGTAACTTTCATAACCTGATCTAACAGCTTGATGCCTCTGTAATTATTTGTATCTAAAGCATCACCTTTACCTTTGTAGCAGTTGACTATGGTGCTGCTACACCAGTCATTGGGTATGACTCCTTCGTGTATCACCTGGTTCGTAATACGGGTGACTAGGCTGTAGCCAACACTGCCACATAAGAGGAATCCACTCATAGAATCCCTTAAGCTAGAAAGAACTGCTAGGTTCTAGAACCACAAAATTAGGGATAAAATCCGGAAAGGAATGAAATGAAAAATAAAAACTTTTACCATCTCTTTTCCTGGACCAATTGGTTTTTGACTTTTGTTTAGCAATTAAAATAATTTGCTTGGTGAAGTCGTTTTCAACGAGTACACCTAAGACTAAAATATATAAACACGAGGCAATCAATTCCATGCCTCTCATTAATACATCCTAATTTTTTCAGATCTACTGCACAGGCACAGCTCCTCACCGGCAATAAAAAAATGCCAACTTTCAAAATTCAAAACTTATCCCCAAAAAATTATAATACTTAATCATATCAAAGGGAAATGGACACAGGAAGTGTGTCAAGGCCGATAGGAAGCGGTGCTGCTTCCTATGGCTAAATAGCTGTAGTATTATTCCCTTCATGGGACTGTCACATTAAGTTGACAGCATACAACTACTTTATCGCATCACTACTGCATAAATCTCTCTGAGAGATTTAGAAATGTAGTATTTCTATTTTTGAAATCAGTGAATGTGTTTTGGTAGAATTATTATATGTTTACAAGAGCTTGACAGGCATCTCAAACTCGCAGGCCATTGCTACTCCAGCCGAGTTGAATAGTTGTGTTTTTTTTTTAGTTGTGTTATGATTTTGGTTTAAAGAAAGCGTTCAACGTGGTGAGTTTGTTTGATTTGTGTTTTGCTGAAATTGTTTAAAGAATTGTTAAATTATTGTTAATATTTATTGTTGGAAATTGTTTTCCTGTCCATGTCGGGTATGGAAGAAAGAACTTATGCACAGGCAGCAAGCCGCTTGACAGACAATGGAATGCAAATGACAGAAATACATGTGGAAAGGACAAAATTTAAAAAATATAAGAGTTTATTCAAGAAAGAATGGTCTGTTCAACATTCATCTACACATGTGACAGCTTGGGTTTTCAACATATCTGAATGGTCACAGATTCTTATAATGATACAGTGAATCAAATGCAACATAAGCTTAATTTTCCTCCTGTTGTAACTAGTTCATGTAGGAAGGAGAAAATGCTACACATCAAAAAGGAGAAAACATGAATGGAAGAAAGGAAGCAAGGGAGAATTAAAGAGGAGTATTTTCATAAACCCAGACACCTTCATCAAAGAAATGGAAGCAAAATGAGAATCTGAACTAGGGATAAGATCTCAGAATGCAAACAAAATTAAGAACAGGTAAATAATTCCTAAGAATACAAAAAGCCTTGATGACATCCAGAGCCGGATGAAAGGCCCTATGCGTTTAAAAGATTTTGGTGTGCCCATATATATGGAATTCAAAATATAAACAATAATGAACATAGTATAAATTTTCATTTCTCAAAATGAATCAAAACTAACAGTAAGAAGGAAAATAATGTTTATTTTTGTATAATTTCACTTTATTTAGATTTGAAAAGTTTTCTCACACTTTTTATAATTGCAGTCTTTGATCAAATTCTCAAAACTAATCTCACGTAACACATCTGCATCTATACTTAGTAGAGATAAAAGCATCCCGAATATTATTTTAGCAAGTTTAAAGTGATTTCTTTTGTGCATTAAACCATTTACCATTTCTGCGGTGCCCCCTCCTTCTCTTGAGTCCTAAGCATGTGCTCATTTTGCTTAATGGTTAATCCAGTGCTGATGACATCTCTGGCTAATTGGTTGAGCTTTCATACCTTAAAAAGAGAGTTGTATTTGAAAGTGTGCTTAGAAACTGGAATTATAAGACAATCTCTTCTTAGTGGGAGGGACCATGATGGATGGAATAATTTGGTGATGAGATCCATTGTAGTCTGACATAGTCAAGATAAAAGTTTGAGTATCCAAATCATTTACTTCAAAACTCTATAACTAAGTTCTCCAATCAACTTTGCTCTTTTTACGCAGCTTGTCTGCTTATTTCTCTAAACAAGCGTCAACAAAGTAGCAACAAGCAAGCATATAGGAAATTGAAAATAGCTATATTATCAATATGCAGTGCAGGACCAAGTGGATGATCCTGTTGATTTCCCAAGGTAGGAAAAACGAGCTAGGAAACATACTCAGCAAAATGCTTGAGCTCTTTATTTTGTTTATTTATTTAATTTCTTTTTGTTTCTTCCTTATTTTTAGTCATTTTTTAAAACTGTTTATTTTCGAAATCTATGTACTCTTTCGATAAATTGAGTAATATGGACCTTCACAGTTAATGCCCAATAGTCAAAAATCTCGTCGATAAAACGTATCGTTCTTGATAATTAAAATGCTGGGTATTTTTTCATTACTATACTCGTCTCACTAGTTGTAGTAATATAGTAAAAATGTTCCCAAAAAGGGCGCGGAATTGGGCTGCAAAAATTAAATGTTTTGAACAAAAAATACCATCACTGAAGGGAACAACTTGTCAATTTCTGGTAATTTCCCTTCCTCATGAGGTAGCGAATGCTATTCCGAAGGTCTGCCGATCGAAGTTTAGACCTGACCTACAAGGTGAATGTAAATAATACAAAATTACCAAATGACGAAATATAGGAAAACAACAACGAGCAAGAAAGGTGTTAGACAGAGGGGGAGGGAAGAGAGAGAGAGAGAGAGAAAGAGAGTGAAAGAGTGAAATCAAATAAAAAAATAAAAAAGTTGTGTTGTGACAAAATTAGATTTGTTTCCACGTAAGAGAAAGAAAATTCTGCAATTAATTAAGTAGAAAAGCGGTTTTGCAGTCATTATTAAAGCTAATTAATCATTTTAATGGACATTGTACTTTGCATTTCACCAGAAACATATTGTTTTGTTGATTCCGCTTATCTTCTCGAATTTGAATCGAAATAAGTTGGTAAGTTTTTGTCTTTCTTATTTTTCTCGTCTTTTACTTTAAATGTCCCAACAGAAATTATCCAATATTGTTAATTCTATCTCCAGTAATTAATTTTATTGCTCTTTTCTTCATTGTCCACTTTTTTCTTTCCTTTATTTCAGTAAAATAATAATAAATAAACAACGACAATAATTTTGGTACTTTTTGAGGGGATGGGCAAGTCGATTATATCGATTCCAGTACTTCACTGGTACTTAATTATGGACCCCGAAAGGGTGAAAAGTATATAGTCGACCTCGGCGGAATTTGAACTCAAAATATATTTCCTGTAAATAATATTTATTCTTATTCGGGTTCGACTCCAGTTTAACTTTGACGTCCAATAATTTAACATAAAACATTTATTTACTTAAAAGAAAATTATCGCAGAACTTTCATTTAATTCTTCCAAATCTTTCTGTTTAAATTGTTTTGAAATCATTTGTGGGAATTGGTTTTTTTTTCATCACAACAATTTCTTTCAAATATCAAACTATACTGTTTGAAAATTTGATTTCATGCTTTATAATTATTAATTTTGTAATTAACGAAACACTTTACCTTGGACGTAATAATAACAATTACCATTAAAACCGTCTTACTGTAATTAACAATATTAATATCTGTTTTATTAATAAACAAATGCGTGTTTCAAGTTTTGCTGATTAAGATACATTTTTAACCATGGACAGGAAACTACTCAACCTTGGCTTTACTCGGTTGAGGGACAGCTTTTTTTTTTGTCCCGACTGAAAGATTTATAGAGATAATTAAATTACAATTAAACAATGTTTGTATCCGAGATAAATCTAACGAATTTCGACTTTTTACTCTCGAACAATCCTTATTTATTGTTACCGGTGTCCTGGTGATGTTGTTGTGTGCGACCTTTTTCCTTCCAAAGATATTTTTATATCATCCGTTCCCTACACAATGTAAATGTAATCCAAGCAATAAAGGCAAACAAATCCATGTTCGAAAGGTGAATATATAAGATCTTGTACAAAATAGTTTAATTCTGAAAACTGACGATCGCTATATCTTGGCCTGCCTCCAGTTTTGTGTCAACAACATGAAAACACCGTCAATGTTTTCTATTACGGCATTGGAAGAAATAACCAGAAACTCGATTTTTTGTTGTTGCGTGGAATCAAATACCCTGACCTCCCAATATGCTGCAAATCCCTTATTTTGGTTCGGAATAAAAGGTCGGGGGCCGAGGAATATATGTTTAATAACGAACCATGTAATTCATACTGGAAAATGTTTTTGTTTTTTCTTAAATACACAAGATATAGTCTATAAATTTAGGGTATTTTTGAAAGATACTATATTTTATCATCAGAATATGTATCCGTTATCACTCTTCACTTCTCGTTTTACTCTTTTACTTGTTTCAGTCATTTGACTGCGGCCATGCTGGAGCACCGCCTTTAGTCGAGCAAATCGACCCCAGGACTTATTCTTTGTAAGCCTAGTACTTATTCTATTGGTCTCTTTTGCCGAACACACCAGCATTG
>NC_068991.1:44401-46418 GCF_001194135.2 Octopus bimaculoides | reverse complement strand
GGGGTTAGGGTTAGGGACACTAAACTCTACAAAATAAGGGATTTGCAGCATAATTAGTTTTCTACTCAATAAACATCTATATTATCTTTTTCAAGTTAAAACCATATAAATAAGATAAATCACCCTTAGAAAGTGATACCATTCACAGTTATAATACAAAATAATAATAATAATAATAATAATAATAATAATAAATGAATACTTTTATGCACAGTGTTGTTGTGGAAGAAGTTTAGGTTCATGTTCATTCACAAATGCAGCCAAGTCTGTGATGTCATAATTTGTCTCTCTTGCTATGTCTCTTGAAGTTAAATCACTAAACTGACGGTTCATTTTTGGCAGTCTAGGACATGCGTAAGCTTGCAAGGAATGAAGCCAGAATGCTCTGCTGGATGTGTAATGTCAGTGTGCATACTTGATAGAGTGTAAGTGCCTTGAAAGAAAAGTTGAACCTAAGAAGCATCAGATGTGGTGTGCAAGAGAGACAACTGTGCTGGTATGGTCATGTGGCGAGAATGGATGAGGAGAGCTGTGTGAAAAAGTGCCACACCCTAGCAGTAGAGGGAACCTGTGGAAGAAGTAGGCCCAGGAAGACCTGGGATGAGGAGGTGAAGCACAACCTTTGAACATTAGGACCTCACTGAAGCAATGACAAGTGACGGAGACCTTTGGAGATATGCTATGCTTGAGAAGACTTGGCAAGCCAAGTGAGACCATAACCTGTGGCCTATGCCAGGGGTATGACCAGCCCACTTATGCGTACCTTCCTTCATTGGACACTAAACTCTACTTGCGAAGACCTGTTGAGGCAAGTGAAATCGAAATCGAACCAAATTTGATGACAGCACTGCATGACTGGCATCCGTGCTAGTGGAGCGTTAAGAGCACCATCCAAGCATGATAGTTGCCAGGGCAGCTGACTGGCTTCCGTGCCAGTGTCACGTAAAAACCATCATTTGAGCGTGATTGTTACCAGCGTCACCTTACTGGCACTTGTGCCGAGGGCATGTGGAAAAAAATATTCGAGCGAGGTTGTTGCCAGTGCTGCTGGACTGGCTCCTGTGCAGGTATCACGTAAAAAACACCATTTGAGTGTGGCTGTTGCCAGCGCCACCTGTCTAGCTCCTTGTTGCCAACGGCACGTAAAAGCACCCACTACACTCTCTGAGTGGTTGGCATTAGGAAGGGTATCCAACTGTAGAAACTCTGCCAGATCAGATTGGAGCCTGGTGCAGCCATCTGGCTTGCCAGTCCTGAGTCAAATCATCCAACCCATGCTAGCAGGGAAAGTGGACGTTAAACGATGATGATGATGATGATTGTTACTGTTGAAGTTCTCCACTAAAAAAAAAAAAAAAGGTTCCAATTAACTTTTTTGTGTCCTATAGCCAGTTTTGTGCCAAAAATTAATAAAGTGAATCTATATTTCAGATGTCTTGAAATGACTGCTTGTGTGTCACAATGTCAGTTGATGATATAAAGAAAGAGTGTGAAACAGAAAATCGTAAAAAAGAACGGGAAAGTTTGATACAAGAAATACTCGATACTGAAACTAATTATGTCAGTGACCTAAAGTGTTGTGTTGATATATTTTTAAAACCTTCTGATGCAGACAAAGTAATTATTATTTTATACTCTGTATATTTTTCTCTTTCATTTTTTTCTTTTGTTTTTCTGTCCTTCATGGTATGTATAAAAAGTAGAATAATTCAGAGTCAAAACTGATCTGAAAAAGGCTCAATATTCAGAAATTAAAAAGGTTTTCATTGTTAAATTAATTACCACATAATTCACATCATCATCATCATCATCATCGTTTAACGTCCGCTTTCCATGCTAGCATGGGTTGGAAGATTTGACTGAGGACTGGTGAAACCGGATGGCAACACCAGGCTCCAGTCTGATTTGGCAGAGTTTCTACAGCTGGATGCCCTTCCTAACGCCAACCACTCAGAGAGTGTAGTGGGTGCTTTTACGTGTCACCCGCACGAAAACGGCCACGCTCGAAATGGTGTCT
>NC_068991.1:39145-43851 GCF_001194135.2 Octopus bimaculoides | reverse complement strand
ATGTTCAGCTTTTCTCTCAAGATACTTACACTCTGACGGGTATTCACATTGACATTACACATCCAACGGAGCATACTGGCTTCATTCCTTGCGAGCTTACGTATGTCCTCAGCAGTTACAGCCCATGTTTCACTGCCATGTAGCATGGTTGTTCGTACGCATGCGTCATACAGTCTGCCTTTTACTCTGAGTGAGAGTCCCTTTGTCGCCAGCAGGGGTAAGAGCTCTCTAAACTTTGCCCAGGCTATTCTTATTCTAGCAGCTATACTTTCAGCGCACCCACCCCCACTACTAACTTGGTCGCCCAGATAGCGGAAGCTATCGACTACCTCTAGTTTTTCACCCTGTGAGTCATGGGTCCTGAGTGCAGGGGACATATGAAGACTAGAGAGGAATGAATGAAGCTAGTATTCTCCACTGGATGTGCAAAGTTAGTGTGCATGTGTGACAAAGTACTAATGTATTAGGGGAATCTGAGTGAGGACAGTTGCATGAAGTAATGCTGGTCACTTAAAGTGGATAGAACTTGTGGCAAAGGGAGGCCTAAGAAGACATGGGCTGCAGTATTGAAGGCAAATCTCAAGATGCTGAGCCTCAAAGAACTGAGATGATTGGCAATCTGCTGAAGTCGAGAGGACTTGTCTATCACAATGAAAAATGATATTCTAAAACCAGTCCGTATGCTTGTATGTATGAGGCCCCGATCCATCAAGCATTCCCCACCCAATTCTCATCCTGCTACAGTTAATACTTCCTATCTGCAGTACTACTTTTGGCTGCTGTAATCAACTGAGAGGGATCCTCTGGACCGTAACAAAAGAATTCAAGACTGGCTGCCCCTGGGAGCTCCGCTTCAATGATGACCTTATTCTTATAGCTGAATCACTACCTGACCTGGAGAAGAAATTTCAGGTGTGGAAACAAAGCCTGGAATCTAAGGGCCTTAGGGTTAATTTAGCAAAAACCAAAATCTTAGTAAGTAAAAAAAAAACAGGTAAATCACAAGTCCCTTTGAGGAGATGGCTCTGCTCAATACGTAAGAAGGGTGTTAGACCCATTGCAAACTTTGGACACATAAGAGTTGTAGTGGTATCACAGGGCAGTGAAACATGGACTTTGACTACAGAGAACTTGTGAAGGCTTGAAAGAAATGAAGCTAACGTGCTCCATTGGATGGGTAATGTCAGTGTGCATGCATTGACTGGGTATATGGGGTATGAGATGGTGTATGCCAGAAAGAAGACTGCACTGGTTTGGTCATATTATGTGTATAGATGAGAACAGCTGTATAAAGAAGTGCCAATCTCTAATTGTGGAAGGGGTAGACCCAGGAAGATGTGGAACAAATTGGTGAGAAAGGATCTTCAGATGCTGGACCTCACTGAGGAAACAATGAGGGACCAAGTGTTGTGGCAATTTGCTGTATTTGAGAGATACGTCAAAGCCATCCATACAAAGAGGCTTCACCTTTGCAGGTGAAAAGGGTTACATAAAATGCACCCTTTGCTGGTGAGGCATACCAGTGGCACATGGAAAGCACCCAGTACACCTTGTGAAGTGGGTGTCATTAGGAGAGTATCCAGCCATAGAGACCATGCTACAACAGATAATTGGAGTCTTGCCAGCTCTTGTCAAACCATCCAACCCATGCCAGCATAGAAAACGGTTGTTAAAGGATAATGATGGTGATGATAGTGATGATCTTTTTTTATTTAACCATTTACCTGTCTATAAACCCAGTCAGCTAAATATATGAATGTTGTTTATGACAATTCTGTTTTCTGTTTTGTTAATCAACTGCTTAGTTCAATTCTGAAGGAGTTACAATTGACCAACTTTTCTTAAACTTTGAAAAAATTTATGAAACTTCTGAGAAATTATTAAAGCTTCTGAACAAACATGTGAAAGGATTTGATTTTAACCAACAAATTGTGGGTAAGTGAATTATTTTATTAATTTTGTTTTTTTATGCTTCTCATTTGTGATTTCTTACTTATGTTTAGTTCTGGTCTTTCATGCGATGCAGACAGGATAAAAACTAATCATTAAATGCTGTGATTGAGGTCTTTTGATTTCAGGGTTTCCGCTTCAGTTATAAATTGATCAGTTGCCAACTTATTGGACCAAACAAGACTTTCAATTAGCTTGTTGTTTCTGTTTACAGTTTCAAATCTTGTCTTTCCCATTGTATAGATTTCAAAGAAACTATTGAAGAATGGTTGCTACATTAATATTATTTTAAATGTTTCCATTACTTTGTGGTGGAGATTTTATAATAAGTGTTGTTTTTATTTAGCCTTAGGGTAACCTTGAGATCATCAAAGAATTTTGCTACCCTCTATTTTTGTATGATGGAGCCTGTCAGTTTCAGTGATCAGGAGTTTTGTAGTTTGATTAATTGAGAATCTGATTTGGTTATTAACATGTATGTAACTGAGTCTCCCACAGATACCTTTGATATAATCTCCAAGTCAAATCTGTATGAAACATTGTGTAACAATGCTGGTCTTTTGACTTACAGATAAAGTCTGCTTGGCAGGTTTCCACCCGGTTTCCATCTACTCAGTTTCAATGGCACACTCACAAGGCATGGATTAATTTGACACTTCATGACTTCCTTAATGTGAAGCAAATTTCTTAACCTTTCAGCCATGCTGCATTCTGCAAAAACACACACACACACACACACATACGCGCGATGCAGTTTAAATTACATCACACATAACTAGTATTTAGAACTCCATGTACATCTTTATACACCAAAAGAGAAAACTGTGAAGAGAACTCATCTATTACGTTTCATTTTACTGATCTGCATAGAAAGATCACAGAACACATGTAAGAAAAGCAAAAATGAAGAGTTAGTTTTTAAAATAATTAATTACAATGTAATTAAATAATTTATGATTATCTCTAGTTTTCAGTTCTCAATGCATGAGAAAGTCGCTCTCTTAGTAACATCAATAATCAATAATCAATGCTTGTTAGGGAAATGATGTGATGGAGATGAGCCTCAGAAGCTGAGAAAAATCATGCCAAGTCTTAGCAACTGTGAGAGAGAAGAGTCAAGGGTATGAAGAATGCATGTTTAAAAGTTAGTAAGTAGGAGAGTAAAAGATCTATAATCAGGAGACTAAGTACCATTGAATTACAGTTTTATTTGTGACAGTCAGTACTAGATTGAAATGCAGTTTGCATGATATGTGTATATACCAGTGGCATGCGGTGACTTCTGAGGTTGGTCATGCAATAAATACTTAATAATTGAGCTGAATCATTTTGAAATTTATTAACTAAGAGAACACATTTAGTTATGTAATATGGCCATGGTTTTAGGCCATTATGTTGTCAAAGATAAATCAGCTGCTTTATCAGGCTACTTGCCAATTTTGGGAAAATAACTGACACTCATTCAAGCAGCCTGTTCTGATACTTACTGAACTCCATACATCAAAAGACTATGTCTTGCGCACGCATGCGTGTGCACATTGAACATACACGCATATACATAAATACACACAATGAAAGACAGCGAAAATTCAACATTGTAAAAAGCCCTAAAAACACACGTAAGTGGTGACATCAAAACTGGTCTATGATTAATTCTTTATATTTTGTATCTTTTCATTTGTCTTGCTCGCTTATGTGTTCTGGTCTTTGCTGAATTTTCTTGAGAATCTTTTCTTAGTGGTCAGACCATAGGTGGTCTACTTCTAGCAGAATGGATGTCCACTTAGTGGTCATCCCTCTTATATATAGGAGGAGAATTCACCAAAAAAAAAAACAAAAGATGAAGACAGGTGGTGTAGACAACAAACAGATGTATTAGTTTAACACTCGGGAAGTGAAAAAGTCTTTAACGTTTCGAGCCGACGCTCTTCCACAGAAAGAAACAAGGAGAGAAAAAAAAAGACTGTGTAGTGGCTAGCGATCTATCATGGCGAATAAGTGTGTGTGCGTGTTTCTGTTGCATGTATTACCCTACTCGATTGAGATGTTGTTGCTCTTTCAAATCGTAGGTTTTTTCTCAATACTTACACAGTTACACACTGATTAACATTGCTTGCCTAGTAGGCCATATACATCTCATTCCTCTGAAGCTACTGAGGTTTCCTGCATATTACTTATGAAAATAAAGAAAAACTTTGTCATAAATAATAGTAGAAATCTAACTTTATCAAATGTTGATTTTGATGATAATTTCTCTAATCTCACAGGTCAGTGTTTCCTGGAAGTGTCAAAGGAATTAGAAAATGTGTATTCTTATTATTGTGTCAACATCACTTCTGCCCTGGAATATGAAAGTGAGGTAAGTCTCTAGGACGATACAACTGTATAATTTAAATGATTATTTTACGATGGAAACATGGGCTGTAACTGCTGAGGACATGCGTAAGCTCGCAAGGAATGAAGCCAGTATGCTCCGTTGGATGTGTAATGTCAATGTGAATACCCGTCAGAGTGTAAGTATCTTGAGAGAAAAGCTGAACATTAGAAGCATCAGTTGTGGCGTGCAAGAGAGACGATTGCGCTGGTATGGACATGTGGTGAGAATGGAGGAGGATAGCTGCGTGAAAAAGTGCCACACCCTAACAGTTGAGGGAACCCGTGGAAGAGGTAGGCCCAGGAAGACCTGGGCTGAGGTGGTGAGGCAAGACCTTCGTACATTGGGCCTCACCGAGGCGATGACTACGGACCGAGACCTT
>NC_068991.1:25125-39135 GCF_001194135.2 Octopus bimaculoides | reverse complement strand
AGATGCACCATTTTGAGCGTGGCCGTTGCCAGTACCGCCTGACTGGCTCCTGTAGGATTTTCAAGCGAGATCGTTGCCAGTGCCCCTGGACTGGCTTGTGCGGGTGGCACATAAAAGACACCATTTCGAGCGTGGCCGTTTTTGTGCGGGTGACACGTAAAAGCACCCACTACACTCTCTGAGTGGTTGGCGTTAGGAAGGGCATCCAGCTGTAGAAACTCTGCCAAATCAGACTGGAGCCTGGTGTTGCCATCCGGTTTCACCAGTCCTCAGTCAAATCGTCCAACCCATGCTAGCATGGAAAGCGGACGTTAAACGATGATGATGATGATGATGATGTATCCTGTGTCAAAACATGTAGCTCAATAATTCTATAATTTTTTTCCTTAATCCTTTGAATTTTCCCTCGTTTTATTACTAGCAACAGCTTCTACCACTTCCCTCAGCCCTCTTTACTCCATTTCCAGCAATAATCTTCACTCCCACCAACCGACACGAGCTGCTTCTCTCCTATTAATACTCACTCATGTGCTTACTACAACTATGATAATCTCTCTTTTAAGTTGCTATTGATGGTGGTGGTAGTGGCCAAAATAAGCTTGTATCCTGGTTGGTAGCACAGTGGTGGTTGCACATAATGAAGCAGTTGCAGTATCAGAAACTTGAATTTAGAATAAATATTGCAGGAACTGACACCATAAATTGGTGAGAAACTAACACCATGGTACAAATTGTGGTTTAATTTAAATTTGTTTTTCTCTATAGGTAGCACAGCATCCTCTGATTTTGGACAAAATCAAGCAGTTAACTGATCATTACCAGAACACAACTCAAATAATTGCTCTAAATTCATTGCTAACAAAGCCTGTACAAAGAATCACTAAATATCATTTATTACTTGAATCTCTGCTAGCGGTGAGCCTTAATTTTACTATTTGCAACACTTTTAATTTCATACATTTCTTCTGTACTGTGTGACATTGTTGAATAAATAAGACATTGAAGTTTCAGCATTGAGGGTGTACACTCAAACCCCAACTGGAATTTCATTAAATAGAATATCAGTCGACAAAGTTTGGACAGATGTATTATATTTACTAAATGTGCAACAGCAGTTATCCTAAATGTTCACTACCATTTTTTTCTGAATAACTAAACTAATTGGCCCTATTTTCAGTAGCCTTTTAAAAGTTAAAAAAAAAACAGTTCAAGGCCTACCCACTTGATGTTGGCTTTGCTTTGTCTTAGAATATTTTATTTAAATATCTGGTGATTACACTTGCCATTCATTAATTCTCTAGCTGACATCATGAGAATCTTCAATTGAAGATTAGGTCTTATGTACAACTTTCTGAAGTATTAAATCCTTGTTTTTCAATGTGTGAAATTACCTGTCATCCAGTGTATTGTACTGCTGTATCGTATTGCCGTTTCCCATGTTATGCAACAGCCAGGTATCATTTTGTATGTCACATAATGTGCCATGCATCATGTTAATATTCAGTGACCTATCTTATTTCTTTCCTGATGTGCTATAATTTTTTTCTATATTTTATGCTACTGTTGTCTTTTCTTAGCATATATGAACTGTGTGGATTATCTTACCAAAAGAACCTTATTTTTAGGTTACTGAAGTGAGTCATATTGACTTCAGTGGACTGGACCAAGCCCACTCTTGCATGAAGAATGTTGCCAATAATGTGAATGAGAGTATACGAGCAAAAGAAATTGGTAAATACAAATTTTTTGTGGTTTTGTTAAGCTAGAATTGATTTCACATCATATATTTGTATGAGACAGATGTGGTGACATTTATTTATATATATTTGTATCAAAAACAAAGTGAACTGACTTCAGTTGGAGAGTGAAACTAGTTCTTACATGTATTTGCTGGGAGTTTTAGACTCTCACTTCTTAACAAGTTCAGGGACTGGTGGCAACAGAGACAGCAACCCACTCCCTCTTCCTCATTTTCTTTCTCATCTTCTTGCATCAAATAGGGTTTCTATGATCATATTGAGCTATTGTGCATTAACATAAAAAAAGATTGGGGGACAAAATCAAAGTTCACTTCTATAATCAAGTTAGTATTACTCTAGATTAGTATTTGTATAGTTAAATTGAAGAATTAAAACATTAAACAGAAAGCTTTATGATTATAGGAATAGTTATTAGTTTAATTGGTCTAGGCATCAGATGTAGTGTGCAAGAGAGACGACTGCGCTGGTATGGTCAGGTGATGCATATGGATGAGGGGAGCTTTGTGAGGAAGTGCTAATCTCTATCAGTGGGAGGAAGAGAGAGACTCAGAAAGACATGAGATGAGGTGGTTAAGCAAGATCTTTGAATGTTGGGCCCCATGGAGGCAATGACTAGTGACTGAGACCTTTGGCAATAAGCCATGCTTGAGAAGATTTGTCACGCCAAGTAAAATCATAGTTGTGGCTGTTGTTGGTGTAAATGGCACCCATGCTGGTGGCATGTCAAAAGCACCTTTCAAGTGTTGGACCTCATGGACGCAATGACAAATGATCCAGACCTTTGTCAATATACTGTGCTTGATAAGACCCATCAAGCCAAGTGAAATCATAGTTGTGGCAGATACTGGTGTCATGCAACTGGCACTCATGCTGGTCGTACATGAAAGCACCAATTACACTCTCAGAGTGGTTGGTGTTAGGACTGGAATCTGATGCAGCTCTCCAGCATGCCAACCCTGGCCAAACTGTCCAAGCCATGCCAGCATGGACAACGGACGTTAAATGATAACAATGATAATGATGTTCTTTCCAGAAGATTATGCGATTATATAGAAATTTCTATGATATTTCACAAAGTCTGTTAGCTTTAATGTAGGTCTATTATTTATGTTATTTCTGTCCTTTGATAGTTAAAAGACAAAGTAGAGCGCACCTGGATCTGAATATGAAATCAACCTAAAGGCTTAACTTCATTAGTCCACCAAATAACTATTTCTGCCAATTCACAAAAATATTTATTGTAATTTTTTAAGTAATGTAAATGTTGTTAAACTTTTATTTTTCAGTCACTAAATATCTTCGACCCAGTAATGCTAGCTTCCGCAGTAAAATTGCCAGTATCTCTTCACATGCAGTTGAGAAGAAACTTAGACGACTCAAAGGAGTTGTTGTTTCTAAAACAGGATTAACACCCACAGTGAGTTATAGAATTATATCACCTCCATTCTATGTATACTAGTTTTAACTGTTATTGTTTAAAGATCAAGTGTGCTAATGATTCTGACAGTTCACTACCTTAATAATAATAATAATAATAATCGTCATTACCATCATTTAATGTCTGTTTTCCATGCTAGCATAGGTTGGACATTCGACTGGGGTCTAGGAAACCAGGAGGCTGCACCAGGCTCCACTCTGATCTGGCAGTGTTTCTACAGCTGGATGCCCTTCCTAACACCAACCACTCTGTGAGTGTAGTGGGTGCTTTTTACGTGCCACTGGCATAGGGGTCAGAGGAGGCTGGCAACAGCCATGATCAGTTGGCGGTTTTTACGTGCCACTGGCATGGAAGCCAGTCAAGGCGGCGCTGGCATCTGCCATGTTTGGATGGTGCTTTTTACATGCCACTGGCACAGGTATCACAACTACAATTTCCATTTGATTTTCATTTTGATGTTGATGTACTTGACTCAATAGGTCTCGAGCACATCTGGTCGCCCTACGATCCAAGGTACTTTTGAATGGGCTGGGGCTAGTTATGCGAAACTGGTAGGCACAAGGCCTGAAGCGCACAAGGCCTGCAGCACACTAGGAATGCCTAAGAATGGAGGCAGAAAGTAGCAATACACCAAGTAAAGAAAGACAGCAATGAAATCCCAAATATACAGGATAAGAAGAAAAAGGGAACAGTAAAAGAGTTATAAAGGGCAAAGATTGCATAGGCATATCAGGAGTAGTATTGGTAAATTGCAAGGAAAGTGGAATTTTTGAAGGATGCAGTGTCCTGACAACAGATAATTTTTTCTATGCTTCAACAATTCTGAGCCTGAGAAAATACTCCCCAAAATCATGGATAATTTGTTGTTTTTTGATTTTATAAGCATGTCCATGAGTGGTAGTGATACACACTGAATTAAAAAAAGTGACCAAAGCTGTTGTTGGGAAGATGACGGATGATCTTGTGGGCTTCTAGCAGAAGGCCTGAAAAAGAAAGCTCTTCAAGATGATGTAAGTGATTAGTGGAAGGCATTTGTTTGCACATCTCTGGACAGCTTCCAGGAGATCAGTATTCTGGACAAGATGCTATTTCCAGTCTGCAGTTGCAAACCCCAAGTGTGGGCATAGCCTAGCCATATATAGTTTTAAACAGACAGCTAGTGAGTGGCCGACAGAGGTCTCATTGAGTGATACTTAGACACCTTCTAAGCATGTAGTTCTGTTTCTATAACTAATGAAACTGATGTAAGTACTTTTAACATAAGGTAGACCTTGTTGCATAATCTTAAGGTATTTAAACACAGTAATTTGTGTGGGTCGTAGCGGATGGTGTATAATTCTTGTTTAGTTTTCCAGTCATTTAGTTTTCCAGTCCTGTTAATTCAATATCCTCACACCAGGTTGCATACCTTTTCCATGTGTCACCAAATCTGACAAGTTTCTGTATTTGTTCCTTATTGCCAAGGGGTATAATTTACATGTGTTGTTGAGTTATATTTCAAGGGAGCTCCAGTATGTAACTTCAGGTATATATCAGGTGGTAAACTAGGACAGCTTTGGTTAGCAATTTAATCTTCACACCTAACTGTGTACGAGGCTGATAGGTACACACATGTCTTGGTAGAATCTGAGAAGATTAATCTAACAAGTCTGGGTTTGGGTCCTGTCAGTGGAGAACATGTTTTGAAGGAACACAGTTGATGTCCTTGGATGAGACGGGCATAAATCAATGATTTCCTTTTATACACCAACAGCTATTACATCATATGTAGCGGCAGATTCAGTAGCTTTCTCAATAAGCCTGGATTTAGCTATAACTGCAGGGAAGTTTGTAAGCAGGGCATTCGAGTATGATCCCTTGTGTGACTCTGTATGGATTTTTACTTTAATACTCGTCACTTTGATGCTTAATTGAGAGATCAGATGTCAAATTCCAGCAACTTTCCAATGGAAGGCTGGATTTTGTTCAACATTTATTATCGGGGAAGACATACAGACAATCACTGAAGGAACCAATTTGATAGTCATGCCATTTCCCAGAGCTTGTCCAACAGAATGTTTTTGGTGGGGGGTGGGGGTGGGGAGATTGTCTGAAAGTAAGTGGCACATTGAAGGCAGATAGAAAAGAGTTCTCCCCTTTTGTATGTAGATGGCAGATGTGATTCTTAGGGTACTGTTTTACTTTAGAACTGTGACTCATTCTGTTGCATAATTCACCCATGCACAAAGTCATAACAATTTTCTTTTTCTGAACAGCTGTAAAATGGTTTTAAAAGAAAAACTAAGAATAGCCTGATTATTAAACATTAGATATTTTCTAAATATTGTATTTGCAATGCATAAATGTGAATGCATGCATATATTTTATGCATTTGTATGAACGAAATGTGGTATATTGGATCTGAAGTATACTCCTGGAATATATGTAGTTCACTGTGTATAAATGAATTCTGTGATGTAGCAGTCAGGACATGTTTATTAGTATTTGTGAGTGTGTGTGTGTGTGTATGTGTGCATGTACACATAAATCTGCACATATGTAATTGTTTAAATAAGAATTTGTGATGACACATTGGTCACTGTAATGTCTCAGATGTAAGGTGAGATTTATTTACATTCATTATGGCTACATATGGTTATTTTGATCTGAATTATTTCATTAAAGCAGAATTAAATTGAAAATAATATTTACTGGTCAGAAAATAACAACAGTATTCGTGCTAGTTAAAAATCAGCTTGAATTCTGTGATTTAGTTTAAAATTTTGGATGGGTTAGGGTTAGGGTTTTTGCTGAAGACTCTCTTCTGTTTACTCTTGTTACTATGAAAGCAAATGTTTTATAATTCCTTCTTCCTACCCAACAAAACTTGTTGGTTGATAACTTGAACCAAATCCAGTTTGGCACTGTGCTCTTTCTAACCATTCTTCTGTCAAGGAAACAAACCATTATTGCTGCTATATAATTTTTCTTCATCATTATCCTTTGGTTTGTCAATGCACTCTTTTAAATTTTTATTTTCATTGTTTCATGAGAATCAATCATAAATGAGGAATTATCTTTTAATATTATAGGTTGAAGATGAGGAATTTGATTGTAATCTGCAAAAATTTATTTCTGTTCAGAAAACTGTGTCTGATTTAAAAAAGAACCTTGAAGATTACCTCAAAGAATTTGAGGTAAGCTTTTTGCTATGCTTAGTTTTCTCATTATAAAGGAGATCTCATAACTTATTAAATTGTTTTGTTACCTTAGTTTTATTTCTAAGGCAAGTCATCTGAGCCTGCCATATTTTTATTTCAGCTACACTTTTAAAAAGACTGAAACTTTGTTAATGAAATGCTTATATCAAATGTACTTAACTACTGTTATTGTACCAATAGAGATGTGGTGTGCAAGAGAGACAACTGTGCTGGCATGATCATATGGTATGTATGGATGAAGACAGCTGTGTAAAGAAGTACCGATACCAAACTGTAGAGGGAACCTGTGGTAGAGGTAGACCCTGGAAGACATGGGGTTAGGTGGTAAAGCATGATCTTCAAACTTTGGGTCTCACAAAGGCAATGACTTGTGACTGAGAGCTTTGGTGATATACTGTGCTTGAGAAGACCTATCAAGCCAATTGAAATCATAGTCGTGGCTGATGCTGGTGTCACATAACCGGCACCCATGCAGGTAGCATTAAGCCCCATGGAGGCAAAGTGATTGAGCTCCTTTTGAGTGTTGGGCCTCACAGAGGCAATGACTGAGACCTTTGGCATTATGTCATGCTTGAGAAGACCCATCAAGTCAAGTAAAACCACAGTCATGGCAGATAGCAATGTCACACAAATGGCACTCGTGCCAGTGACACACAAAAGTACTCATTACACTCTCAGAGTGGTTGGCATTAGGAAGGGCATCCAGCCATTGAGCCTGTGCCAAAACAGACCGGAGTCTGGTCAAACCGTCCCACCCATGTCAGTATGAACAACAGACATTAAATGATGATGATGATGAGATATATATATATATATATATATATATATAAATATATAATTTAGAGAAAAGAACCAAAGTTCATGAACTCATTCATGAAAATCTACAGTCACATATATAAAAAATTAATAAGTAAATACACTAAAAAGAAGTATAATAAAATACAAAGTAAAAATCATAAAATAATAATAATAAAACGACTACATGTGTTTCATGACCAAATTTTCAGATAGAAAATAAAATATAATCAAATCGATTAAATTGATCGAAAATCAATTCTATTCAAAAGTATAGCTAATCTTCAGGTCAACATACAACAACTATAATAATAAAATGAATGTATATATATCAACCAACAATAAATAACAAATGAATTTATATAAAAATACTTATTATATCAAGATAGAAAAATGTTAAACAATATTATTAAAAAGAAATGTAAAACTAATCTTATCGAAAATTATAAACGTGACATTCTTAACTTTACGTTTATAAGGATTTACTTTTCATAATGAGATAAAAAACCAAGACAGAGCTATAGACATCACTAAAGTGACTTAAGAGTATTAGTAAGCACCAACATTGCTAGAAATAAGAGTCAAAACAACTCTTAACCATGATAAAGCACTTATCTTATGACTGACAAGGGAGTTGAGCTCTTTGCAGCATCCGGGGCATAGCCAGGTCACCAGTGATTTCACATTTATATTAATGAAATTATTAATGAAATTGTTTATGAAATCAGCATGGGGTTTCTACAGTAAATCTTATAGAGTGACAAAGCAAGCCAGCTTAACCTTAGGCAGCTGGGTAAGAGCCACTGATGAGCATTAATATAAACACGAAATCACTAATGATCTGGCTATGCCCTGGATGCTGTAGGGAGCTCAACTCCCTTGTGCTTTATTACAGCTAACAGTTGCTTTGACTCTTATTTCTAGCAATGCCAGTACTTACTAGTACCCTTGGTCACTTTAGTGACGTCGAGCTAGATTTACTCAAATTGATATTGTGGATTTCTACCCCTCTATATTGAGAGAGCTCCTGTTAAAGGCATTGGACTTCGCTAGGGCCCATACTGAAGTCAACAACGAGGATATATGCACAATTATGCATGGTACAAGAACCCTACTCTTCAGTAAGGGGTCTGCCTGGGCCAAATGCACTGACCCAGAGGGCTCCTTTGACATGGCAATGGGTGCTTTTGATGGTGCAGACGTATGTGACCTATTCAGTCTCTTCATCTTAGATATGCTAAAAAAAAGATTCCTTTCAACTAGCTTTAGCATCTACAGGGATAATGCAATGGCAATATCAAGAGGCGCTGAAAGCCACATGCTAGATAGGCTCAGAAAGGACTTCACTAGCACCATGAACTCCTTTGGACTGAAGGTCACTTTAGAGACCAACGTGAGAATAGTAGATTTCCTTGATGTGACCCTGGACGTGGAATCTGGTGCCTATAAACCATATAGGAAACTAAATGAGAAGGTGTCTTACACTAACACAAGTTCCTGTTATCCAACCATAGTGTTCAGGAACCTAGTTAAGGGCATCAGCAGGAGAATCTCCAGCTTGTCTTTAAGAAATCTTTGATGTAGCTGCCCACCCCCTGTACTACAACTGGGCTCTGGCTGGCGGCAGTTTCAAGGATAATATACTTATATGTGAGACCACCCCCCCAACAAGAGAAAGCGCTACCAGAAAGCACTGTGGTTCATGCTGTTCTTTAAACATTAAGACCAGAGTTACTAAGAGCTTACTTAGTTTAGTTGATAGACACTACCCCCATACCAATAGATTCAACGAAATGTTTAATAGACATACCATGAGATTATCCTTTAGCTGTGTACCTAGTGTAAAAAAGATTTTAGTAGGTAGGCCCACACTCGAGGCAGGGGCAGGATGCTCATGCAGGAGTGACACAACTTGTCCACTGAATGGCCACAGCAATATGGAGACAGTTGTTTACAAGGTGGAAGTAACAGCAATAGGACCCAATGGACAACCAATATGTGGGGGGGTGCAATGGAAGGCCTCTTCAGAACCCACTTTAATAACCACAAGTCCTCCTTCAACATCCCAGAGAGCAGTAACACCATAACCCTAGCCAAGCATATCTTTGAAAGAAAGTGCCATAGAGTACAGCATAAAGTGGAAGATCCTAGAAAAATGCAAACCATACTTCAAAAACAGTAAGAAGTGCAGTTTATGCTTGGCTGAGAAGAGAGCAATTTTAAAAGGTACCCAATGCCCAGATATCTACCTGAATAGCAGGAGTGAGGTGTTTAATCCTTGCCCGCATGAAAGGAAGTACATCCTATCATACCTGTGCACCCTACCGTAACTGCAACCACAGGTCCTTTGCCTTGACCCTCTGCCAACGACCTTCCACCAATGCCCTCGGGCATGGCAAAAAGAATTTGACTTAAGTACACACCTATGCACCCATGTATACACACACACCCAATATAAGGTGGATACTCTACAAAATTGATTCTCCCACCACCTCCAACACATACCCCTGCACACAAATTGTACCCCCATGCATACACAGACCTCCCCACACACACATTACACACTGCTTGCTAACAAAAAAAAAACCCCTCGACTTTATCCTTTACAGAAAGGAAACACCAGCGAACACAGCTATGTATACCTACATCCCCAGAAAATATTATGCATATGACACCACTACACATGTCACACACCCCATCTCCATACGAGCACAACATTAATAATATACACCTTCCCCACTTCAAGATAATTCTTACGGGCTTCACAGCACACCCAACCAAGAGACAAACTCCTAACCTATTCCCTTGACCTTTTTTCATTTCACCACCTTTTTTGACAGCAGCTCCTGACCAGTTGTGCTAATCCACCTCTGACAGAGAGCAGTCGCCATATTCCCTTCCATATTGGCCAACTCTGATGAGTGTAAAGTTATTGTTGTGATGAGAGTTACGATGCTCCCTTGTCCGAGTAAAGTCTAAATAGTAACTATCCAAGTGAGTTCGGAGCTGAGTGAAGTTCATGTTAGTTTGCAGTGAAATTGGAAGGTATTGGCTTGTTAGTTCACAAGAAATATTGATTGTTGGTTTGTAAAAAGATTTGTCAGTTCGTTACATTGTTGTTACTGTTGTCTGGTTGTCTTATTCATTGTACGTAACAACTATGCTACAATATCTGGTGATGAGGAAAACAGAAAGCAAGTAAACCATCACCAGACGGATTATTACAACATCTGGCGATGAGGATTTTGGAGCTCACATTGTTTGGGATACAACTTGTTAAATAATGGAAGACCTATTCGCTTTCATAGTACAGTTGCAAAAGCAACAACAAGAGCAGCAACAGAAGCCACTGTTACAGCAACAACAACAACAACAATTATTGGAGTTATATTCAAAGAAGTCCAAAAATGAGGTAAGTTCGTTTTTGCCAGGTGGCGCTTTGAACTTGATTAACGAATTCAGTTATAACCCAGAGGAGGATGTAACTTTTGCATTGTACTACAGAAGGTACAAAGAGATTTTTAAGCAAGATTGCAAATCATAGTCAGACAAACAAAAAGTGAGATTATTATTGTGAAAATTAGTTCTCTTAGAGCATGAACATTATTGTAATTTCATATTGCCCAAGAAAACCAAATTGCTCTTGTCAACAGTGAAAAAAAAAAACCCATTGAAAGAACCAACCAGAGGTTTCATTACCTTCATGTGCTTAGGACAGCAGATCTGTTTCAAGGAGAGGAAGAAACTTCCTATGAGTGATGAAAAGTGGAATGGCTATTGGAAGGTGGCTGCAGATTTACCAGGGTGCCAAGGATTCTTTTCCATCCCAGTTACAAAAAAAAAGCTAGATATTATAATGTGGTGTGAAAGAAAGAAAGTGGTGAATCTACTTGAGTTAACGGTTCTTCGTGAAGATAACATGGATTTCGCTCGGGCTCGAAAAATTGCCTGTTATGTAAACCTCCTCGAGGAGTGGGCAGATGCAGGCAGGAAAGCAGAGCATTTTCCAAATGAAATTAGATGTAGAGGATTCATTGGACACTGTGTGAGGTGACTGTTGTTATCATTAGGCCTAACTCATCATAAAATAAATACCACCACAAACAATATCCAAACTACAGTGGAGAAGGCTAACCATTAGATTTGGTTAAACAGAAATGATGAACAACGGCTAGAAGAATATTGAGCTTTATTTGATAACCAGTTGATCTTGCAAGCGGGGTCTCATATCAATGAGAGGGGCCAGTGCACATTGATGCCGTCGAGAGGTAGGTCCCATTCTCTCCTGATGATCCCATACACTTGCTGACTTCTGGTATGTGGAGCATTCGACTGGTAGCACTTGCATTTGCAAGTTGTCTGCAAAACTTCAATTTCTTCAGAACCACAGGTTTGTTAAATGATTTCTCAATGATTTTTTTTGTGTCCCTAAATTTCCTATATTCTTATACAATATCCAAAAATCCCATTGATCTGTTTGTTGATTATTTTAGCTTAATGTAGATTTTCAAAAAAAAATTACTGTTTGAAAATAAACAATTAAATTTTCATATCCTGAAAAGTAGTGTTGCCAGATGCACGAACCATTCAAGTGTGGCTGATACCAGGGCTGCCTGGCTGGCACCCATGCCGGTGACATGTAAAAAGCACCCACTACACTCTGAGTGGTTGGTGTTAGGAAGGGCATCCAGCTGTAGAAACCTTGCCAAATCAGATTGGAGTTGGTGCAGCCTCCCAGCTTGCCAATTTTTAGTCAAACCCTCCAACCCATGCCAGCATGGAAAGTGGACATGATGTTGATGATGTCAACTATCTTCTGAAAGGCCATTCATAACCTGTGTTATTTTATTAACATTAATGGTGAAGGAAATAGTAGACTAAATGCTTCGGTGGGAAGTATTTACTTTCCTGCTTTTCTGGTCTCATTGTTTCCATCTTCCCAAAGGTGATAAAATAGATATTAATTTGATCAATACCAAAGTTGTAAGCAATATAGAAAATCAGTTTTCTATCATCATTTTTTGTTTCTGTTTCAGAAATCAACAATCACTTTCGATGAATTTGTTAATCATGTTGTTGATTTATATGGAGACGCAGCAAGGAATTCATTTGTCTCTCATTTACAAGAACTCAACAGGTCTTCTTGTTCTTTTTGTCAATCAGTAGTAAGTAACTTGTTTAATTTTTCAATTTTTTAGCAGTTGAGGTTAAGGTGCTTGATGATGTCTAAATAGACATCGATAAGTTTCAAAGTATTTACGGTGTCTAGTTCTGAAAAAATAAAAATAAAAATTTCCCAACTCATGTTAACATAGAAAATGGATGTTAAACAATCTGTTGTAATATCAGAGAAAAAAGTCTGCTGTAAAATCTGAATTTTTTCTGTTTTCAAATGCTTTGATTGTATTTGCTAATTTTTGTATTGGAATATCTAATTAGTACTATCTAATTAGTACTCTCCTGACTGTCTCCTCTATAAATTGTGTAGGAATACGGTTTAAATCCTATTTTTTGTCACATCTGAATTCATTCCCCATTTACGGACAAGAGATTGTCTAAGAGCTGACAGGATGGTTCCCAGTCAAGTTGAAATATTGCCGATCAAGCTAGTCGTTTCCCTTTAATTTGTTCAGGTGATGATTATGGCCACAACACAATTTTTGGTAGTCCTGTTTATCAATAAACAGATATCATTGATTGATAAAATTCTTTGATAACAATCAGTGGTTAATTGTTACTGTTAGAAAGGCAGTATTTGATAGTAAGAAGCTCCATTTGGATGCTTCAAAGTGAGCTTTGGTACAGAGTTGACTATTTAAAAGCAACTCTGTTGATGAGAGTACTGTATCACTGACAGCAATGAAGATGTTCTAATGTATTTTTAGGTAGAAAACCCTGAAGATGTGTTTTCTAGAATGACCAGGAGTTGTTCTGTGAATAATGGTTGAAATTTTCTGAAAACTAGGTGATTAAGATTTCTAAATGACAAAAAGCTCTCTACTTCAGACATTGCAGATAGTCAGTTGGTAAAAAACAAAGCAAAAAACACTCTTGCAAAGGAATTAAGCTAAACTTAATACCCTGACTTATAGTTATACTGAAATAGTATAGTTATGCCATTTACACGAGAGATGCATCTGGTTTAGTTGATAGAATACTGAGCTACAGGCTGAGGGAATTTGTGGTTTATATTAATCTTTGTGCATTATATATGATGAAGACACTGGCCCACTTCATTTAAGAGTTGTAACTCAATCAGATTTAAGTACATTATGTAGAAAGCAAGACAACTACATAACTAACAAATATACCGAACCTGAAGTATTGAGTTCAAGAGTTTTTATGGACTTGAGCTTTAATATATTACTGGCTTGTCTATCATCTTACCTAATTGGTCTCAATAGGAACGGTCCATTTATTATGAGGTTACAGGTTGTATATTGGAGAACTCTTCTCATAAATCTGTAGTAACGCCGTGCGCATGCGTAGTCTCACGCATGCATGGAATTAAACAAGCAAGCTTTCCCGCTTAATTCTAACTCTTACTCGGTCGGCCGGCCATGAGCATGGACGTGTCAAGCAGTGTCTCCAACATACCAACTCTGGAGACAGTCTCTTTACGTGTTTAGCTGTCACTCTCCATCTTTCAGACTTACACTCGACAGCTCGCTTACATCTACATAACAACGTCTCAACAACTATGCTCACACACACAAAAGCTGTAACAACAAGAGCTAAAGATGTATATATTTACCACCTGAATAAATGTTGTTTAAGTTGATAGTCTGGAGTTCAGCGTTCCGTTATATTTCTAATG
>NC_068991.1:19265-23452 GCF_001194135.2 Octopus bimaculoides | reverse complement strand
TATTATCGTGCGTTTCTCGCACTGGCAAGGGAGCCCTGTAGTAACGCCGTGCACATGCGTAGTCTCACGCATGCGTGGAATTAAACAAGCAAGCTTTCCCGCTTAATTCTATCTCTTTCTTGCTGGCCAGCAATAGAGCATGGACGTGTCAAGCAGTGTCTCTAACATTCCAACCTGGAGACAGTCTCTTTACGTGTATAGCTGTCACTCTCCATCTTTCGGACTTACACTCGACAGCTCGCTCACATCTACATAACAACGTCCCATCAACTATGCTCACACACATAGAAGCTGTAACAACAAGAGCTAAAGATGTATATATTTACCACCTGAATAAATGTTGTTTAAGTTGATAGTCTGGAGTTCAGCGTTCCGTTATATTTCTAATGATGTATAACCAACTTTCCTATAAATCTGTCCCCAATACAGGTATACCCATCTGGATATACTTCCCAACATATATCCATATACACCATTAGATACTCTCTAATCCCATAATATAGTAAACTTATTAAGAATGATATCTCCATGGGAATGTGTTACTGGGCTCACAGAATTGTTAAATGAGAATTCTTCATAACTTTTAACAGTTTAAGTAACCACTAACGTTTTCAGCTTTATGTGATGTTTTGATAGGCTGAGAAAGTGTTTATCAAGAGTAATTAACTCATCTGGAAGTTAAACATGTTCCAGGTTGAACACTTTACATTGCCACAGTGATAAAAGGGAAGTTGTATGAAAGAGATCTATTGTCTGTCAAATCAAACAAGTAGTCTACAAAGATTGCTACAACTGGAAAGGAGAAGCTGTGTTGGAAATAATCATTTTCCTAAACAACTCCGTGATTTGTCCAATCTTCAATTGGCCACTTAACAATTTTGCTTGATTGTTTACTTGATATAATTGATCAAATTAACTGATTTGAACTTTTCTATTTTTGTGAATATTTAGGTAGAGAAGGTAACAACTTTGCTTCTTCGACCCTTAATTGTGCTAATTAAACTATATGAAGGACCAGAGGCTCTGATAAAAAAACGGAATGATAAATTAATGGAGATATATGTAAGTATCAAATTAATGAAGAGGCAAGAAAGTATATTAAGATGAAATGGTGGTATGTTGCCATACAAGGTGGAGTGTTCTGTATCATGTAAGGCATAGAGTGTTTGAGTGAAGTGAAGTTGGATGGCATGTTGAGTCAGACAAAAGAGAGTGGAATATGATGAGATTACATGAGGTTTGAGTCAGGTGAGGAATCTTCAGATGCCAAGATGTTGCACAAAGTAATCAAATCAAACTAAGATATATGTTAGTAATTTTTCTAATTCATGTGAAGCTGCAAATGTTAATAGTAGATGTGAGAGATTAAGATATTGGAATGCTACCAGTATAAACCTTGTTATAAACATGTTTTGCCACTGATTGAGCAAAAGCCAGTGATTAACAACATGCTGCTTGTGCCCATCCCATCTTATTTAATGGAGGAGGGTATGAGTTGAAATAAAAATAGGGCTGCTTTTTCTTGCAGGTTAAGCTATCATCCAGATACTTGGCTTGGAATTTATGTTGAGGGTCAGTTACTTTGCTGAATGCAATCTACCTGACTGAAAAGTATGTATTTCTTCAGATGTCAATGGAAAGGTATCCCGCTGTACTAAATGAAATACATCCTAGCAATAGTAGTATTTAAAATGAAACTAAAATAGAAAAATATCGCCTTTATGTTTTATTGGATATCAGATACTAAAAATAGTGTAATAATATTTCTTTCAATTTTTAGGGTAATGAATCTTTGGAGTTGGTGAAAAAAGAATATGAATCCTTAAACTGTCAATTGATAAAGGGCTTGCCAGACCTGTGTAGAATATCATCAGAAGTTGTCTTGGACATTATTGTAAACTTCATACTACTTAAGAATTACTATCAAGATCTCTGGTTTACAGAATTGAAGAAATTTATTGAAGTAAGGAATTTAAGATTTTTATTGGGATTTGAAAAAAAAATATTTAAATGAATAGACAGGATTCTGATTATTACTATTTTGTAGTCCCATAACCTCTAAATGATTATACTTGTGGTCATAATAGTTGCTGTCAAGTCAGTATTTAACTGAGTATTTATGAATACATTATTGAGTGAAGTGCTGAATTGGCAGCATCTTTAGTACGAGACAAAATGCCGTGCTGTATTAATTTCAACTCACTGTGATCTGAGTTTAAACTCTGCTAAATTTCATTATTTCAGAATCAGTAATATCAAAGTTTAGTAAATTAACAAAATTGTTAATACTGTCAGAGCTGCCTGATGCCAGAGCTGCCTGATTGGCTCCTGTGCCAGTGGAGATTGTAGTTGTGGCGGATGCCAGTGCCACCTGACTGGCACCCATGCCAGTGGCATGTAAAAAGTACCTACTACACTCTGGGAGTGGTTGGTGTTAGGAAGGGCATCCAGCTGTAGAAACCTTGCCAAATCAGATTGGAGCCTGGTGCAGCTTTTTAGCTCACCAGTCCTCAGTCAAACCATCCAACCCATGCAAGCATGGAAAGCAGACGTTAAACGATGACGATGATGATGATGATTAAACTTGTCAGTGCAACATGTTGAAATGGATGAGATTTAATAAGACTACCAACTAAAATGCACTCCAGCCTTTTTGATGCGTTTTAAGCAGAACAATTATTGTAATGCAACTCACCTAGTTGTTGCAAATAATCATAGATCTTGAAATATTGCTTGTAAGTAACCAGCATTCTCTCCAGGGTGATGCTTAATCTCCCTTTTTATTACATCTTCATCATACCCTGCTTTGATTGTTAATAGAACATAGTTTGGTGCTGAACAGCAGTCTTCAGTTGTATTCTTTTCTTGTACTTTGCTTTTCACTTAATTCCATATCATTCCTTTCTTTTATCCTCAGTTTTTAACCTACCAGTCTCTAGCAAATGAGCCTTGGTTGTCCTGCCTTTCTCTTTTCCTCTCGATTCCAATTCAAAGCTCATCTTGCCAAACCTCCTTCTGATTTTTTTTTCAAATTTGTGGCTTTTACTATTTCCACTTACATCATTTACTTTTATGGCTGATGGGTTCCTATTTGTGTTTGGCCCAAAGGTTTCCGTTACTCACAATTTTTTCAGGGTATCTAATATTTAGTACATTTCTGATGTACCCTTCCATGAAAGTTTGTATCTTTTTGAGGATATTTGAATTAATTCACCATAGCCTTGCATCACATAGCAGGATAAATTTGATGTTGTTAATTGAAAGTTGTCAGTGTAACATATGGACAAAGCTTTTACATTTCCAGATAGGTTTATAGCTCGATTGAATTTAGGTTGAATACTTAGTTTATTAAAAGAAATTTAACATTTATCATTAACTGACTTAAGTGATATCAAGAATTTTGATTAGCAAATCAACAAAGGTAAGCAGAACTGAATTAAATTGTAACCAAATTGATCCAAGTAGTTGGTTAATCAGTATGAATGTCTGTTTGGTAATCAGTCCAATGTTGGGACATTTTTTCATAAATTGTATAATTTTTATGGTTAAACACAGAGCTGAAGAAATATGGTAGTTGTTTATGCAGTTCTCAAAAATATTAAGAAAGTGAATGAAGCTATGTCAATGAAGAATGGAAAAAATTTGCACCATTAACTAAAACTTTATGAAACCACAGAAAGCATCTATTGTAATACATAATTTCAGTTAAGTTATATTAGAAATAAATAGCCATAGGCTGGTCATATGGAGTGTTAGAATATGGAGAAAACAAGTGTGAGTAATATGAAACAACTATACACGCAACTGAATAATTATGTCATCAAAAGCTGAATGGTAGAATAAGGGTTGAAGCAAACCCATGGAAAAAAAAATTAATGAAAACTCTATAAGATGCTCCCAGTGCAAGCTATGGACACATAAGAGGTGCAGCAATATCAAAGGAAGGTTAACTAGGAAGTTAGTTTTTGTATGTAGCAGATGTTCAGGAGCTATGAACACTGTAAATGTGCAGAAAACAACTTCTGCCACATTCCAGGGAGAAAAACTAGACGTAGTTGATAGCTTCCGCTATCTAGGTGACCGAGTTAGTAGTGGGGGAGGGTGCGCTGAAAGTGTAGCTGCTAGAATAAGAATAGCCTGGGAAAAGTTCAGAGAGCTCTTACCTCTGCTGGTGACAAGGGTCCTCT
>NC_068991.1:17789-18387 GCF_001194135.2 Octopus bimaculoides | reverse complement strand
GGCAAGTGAAATCGAAATCGAGTTAAATTCGACGACTGGCACCCATGCCAACGTCGTCCCCTTCATTAGACACGAAACCCAGCTTGCGAAGACTTATTGGGGCAAGCAAAAGCGAAATCGGGATGGCACCTGTGCCCAGCATCGCCTTTCTGGCACTTGTGCCCATGGCATGTGTAAGGACTTTTGAGCGAGATCGTTGCTAGTGCCCCTAGACTGGCTCTTGTGTGGGTGACACATAAAATACACCATTTGAGCGTGGCTGTTGCCAGTACTGCCTGACTGGCCTTCATGCCGATGGTACGTAAAAGCACCCACTACACTCTCTGAGTGGTTGGCATTGGGAAGGGTATTTAGCTGTAGAAACTCTGCCAAATGCTGTGCGTGAGAAGGCCCAGCAAGCCAAGTGAGACCTAAATCTAAGGCCTCAGCCAGTCCACTTATGCGTACCTTCCTTCATTGGACACTAGACTCTGCTTGCAAAGACCTGTTGAGGCAAGTGAAATCGAAATCGAGTTTAATTCGATGACTGGCACCCATGCCAACGTTGTCTCCTTCATTGGACACGAAACTCAGCTTGCGAAGACTTATTGGGGAAAGC
>NC_068991.1:11755-17077 GCF_001194135.2 Octopus bimaculoides | reverse complement strand
ACAGAATAATTTGCATGCTAAACAGTTAAAATGAATGAAAATATTCTCTTTCAATAAGAATCATTAAAATAATTGTCTGTGTAAAATGAATGTGATCTTTGCTTTGTTTTCAGTTTATTGAAATGAAGGATGACAAGAATCAAAATGAACCCAGCAACTGGCAGGTACAGCAAAAATCATCATCATCATCATCATCATCATTTAATGTCCGTTTTCCATGCTAGCATGGGTTGGCCAGTTTGACTGAGGTCTGGAGACCCAGCAGCTGCACCAGGCTCCAATCTGGTCTGACAATGTTTCTACAGCAGGATACCCTTCCTAACGCCAACCACTCCGAGAGTGTAGTAGATGCTTTTTATGTGCCAGCGGCACAGGAGCCAGTTAGGCAGGCCTGGCATCGATCACGTTCGGTTGGTGCTCTTTACGTGCCACCAGTATGGGAGCCAGTCAGCGGGCACTGGCCACAGCTGAGATTTTGGTTTTCCTTGACTCAACAGGTCTTCTCAAGCACATCATATCACCCAATGTGTCAAGGGTACTCTTAAATGGGCCGGGCATGCAACACTGGCATCGGCCATGGCTGCAATCTCACTTTAGTTGCTGGGTCTTCTAAATCACAGCAGATCTCCATCCTAAAACTACTTTGGTAATGCTTGTACCTGAGGAGCCCTGTTCCTTCAAGCATTTCCTCCATATTGCATCCCCTTACATTCATCACTTCTCTTTCTGTGGTATTACTTGACTGCTATAATCACCCAAGAGCGGAATAGGCACATACTACATTTCCTCCCCCCTGGTTACTTCCCCCCCCACTGGAACCACTCCCATTTCTCAGTCTCTTCCCTGCCCACCATTTCCTTTCCGTTCCTTTCTATGCTTTTAGCCATTTCTCTCACCCTTCTGCTATCCTCCATCTTTAACACCTCCCTTATCTGCTGTCACTGCTCCCACACTTCTATCAGTCTCACTTGACTAACTACTAGGTCTCTTGCCATTTGTTACAGTCACTTCTTCCCCCGTCATCCACTTCAATCCTCTCTACATCTTTATTTATATTCACCTCACTCTGTATCTTGATGTTGTCTTCACACATCTCCAGCACCATCTTTCTCTTTCTCTCTCTATCTTTCTAACTTTCTGCCCCCCCCTAGGAGTAGCCATGTATCTCCTCCACAGCAAGACACCTATCTCTACCCCTCTATTATACTTTTATATAAAGTCAGTATGCACTGCCATCAATACTACCCCACCTCCCAGTTGAGGGCTGTTTGTCTTGCAAGTTACTTGGTGACCGGCTTGTGCTGATGCCATATAACCAGTCTTCTTTGTAAAATGTTTGGCATTAAAAAGAGCATCCAGCTGTAGAACTCATGCCAAAGCATCTGATAGCATCTGGTACAGTGCTCTGGCTAACCAACTCCTGTCTAGCTGTCCAACCCATGCCAGTATAAAAAACAGATGTCAAATGTTGATGATGATGACGATGACGGTGATGATGATGATGATGATGATGGTATAATTTTCACTATTCTATAAAAAATTTTGTATAGTAGATAATATTTGAAAAATTAGCCATTGCTGGTCATGTGGATTGTTAGAATGTGGAGAGAATGAGTGTCAGTAATATGAAACCAGTATATATGCAACAGAGAAATAGGAATTACATCATCAAATGTTGAATATTAGAATAAGGGTTGAAGCAAACCAATAGAAAATATTTACCGAGTTACTTGATGAAATTGTACTACTTTTGGTTAATGTTTCAACATCTAGTAGTTTAAATTAAACATTTCTTTCACTAAACTCACTCTAAATTATTCCCATTTGCGAAAGATATGAATTGACTTTGGGCACTTGTCGTCCCTATGCACCTCTTCTCATTAACAGAAATGGTTGCATCAAACATGGGTATCCATAGTAATATTCAATTGTAGTCATGTAGTTTGCATAGTTATATGCATGTATATATGAATTTATTTTTCAGATATTACTTAATATACCTGTGTTACCTTCTGAAACATGCAGCTATATTTTTCCAATAAATACAAACAAAGCAACTATACCAAAAACGGGTATGAATACTGATATTTTTCCAGTAACAGGTGAGTCGCTTTTCAATTAATCAGCGAATAAAAATTTACCTCTTACTAATGACAGCCAACGGAATTAGTAAGCTGGAAAGTACCTCTCATATTTCAATAATTACCACCTTAAGACAAAAGAGATCTCTCTCTCTCACACACACTTGATTAACTTTAACATAGTTAAATGCTTCTTTCAATGAGTGTATCTGCGAGTTATACTAATTATGTGAAACCAGACATGCAAACGTTTTGTAATAATAACCTTAATCATTTCAACTACTTTAACTAGTGAACTGTACTATTATTTGGTACCTGTCTGCAGCTATGACGGTTAGTTAGCAATAATTATATTTGCTGTGGGTCCAATGCAGTGTCAGTGATGAAATATGAACTGGATCACTTCAGTAGGTTTGGCACTTTATCAATCCAGTCAGTAGCATCTCTCAAATTTTTTTATTAATTTTACAGAAAATAGAGCAGAAGAGTTATTGGATCAGCTCAAATAATTATTTTGTATATCAAGAACTACACTATCCCCCCACCCCACACATATATAATAAATAATTTAAAGAAAACAGAGAATAATCATCATCATTATTGTTTAATGCTTGTCTTCTATACTGGCATGGGTGGGACAGTTTGACAGGATCCAGCCAGGCCGAAGCCTGCACCAGGCTTCTGTGACTGTTTTGGCAGGATTTTTACAGTTGGATGCCCTTCCTAACACCAACCACTCGGCAGAGTGGACTGAGTGCATTTTATGTGGTACAAGCACAGCTGAGATCAGTTTTGGCAAGGTTTTTACAGCTGGATGCCTTTCCAAATGCTCACCACTTTACAGTGTGCACTGAATGTTTTTTAAGTGGAACCTGCACTGACAGGGCCAGTAAGTACCTTTTAAAACAAAGAAATCTTTTGAGAGTGGAGGAGGTGATCTTGTGTGAGATGATGAAAGGTTAGAGTGAGGTAGAGAGACAGGTGTCTTGTTGTAGAGGAAGTACAAGGTTACTTAGTTGGAGATAAAGAGAGTAAGATCAGAAATGAAGACAGAAACAGGTATGCTACTGCAAAGGAGATACATGGTTACCCAACCTGAGAGAAGTACAGGGGAAGGAGAGAGAGAGAGTGGGAGACAACAGGATAGAGATGGTGGCAAAGTGCTGGGCATACTCACAAGGGATGGGGATCTGAATATAAATAGGATGGTTGAGTAAAGGAAGAGAGATAGGGATGGTGGCAAGTGCCAGGACATACCCTTGAGGTTTGAACATCATACTATAAGTGGCATGATATTGTGAAAGAAGTATGATTAGAGAATGTGGAGGGTGAATGGCGAAAACCTGAGTATATATAGTGGGTGGGGGCTATCAAATAGCAATGATACAGAGAAACAGAGCCATGAGGACAGGATTTGAAAATGAGAGGTAGGAAATGTGAAGTAGAGAAAATATGTAGAGATGTACATTGGTTTGTTGGTGTAGGGTGTGTGAAAAATTTTCTTATGTGTGGGTAGAATGCACAAGTCAGGGGCTAGCGGATAGCAATGATGCAGTGAGACAGGGTGTGTGGGTGGAGCATACAGGTCGGAAGCTAATGGATAGCAATGATACAGTGAGACAGGGCCAAGAGGACAGGATTGGGGAGTGGGAGGTAAGTAGAGTGCATGAGAGAGGAAATGTACGGAAGAGAAGAGATGTAGTTTGATTTGTTGGGGTAGGGTGTGAGAAGTTTTCTTGTTATGTGTGGGTGGGACACACAGTGCTTCTAGAACTCAGTTTTGCTGATGTGGGCAGGTCTTCTCAAGAACCTCATATCGCCAGACATCTCAGTCCATGGTCATTTCCTCCATGAGACCCCAACATCCTGAGATCAGTCCACACCACTTCATCCCATGTCTTTCTGGGTCTCTGTGGTTACCATCCACATTCAATGATTGGCACTTTATGCAGCTGTCCTCATTCACACACATCACATATCCAAACAAAAATATACATAGAATAACCATTTTTTAATCATAGTGCAGTCAATTAATAAGTTCTTAATTGTTTGCCTACATCACATTTTGGCCAATTATTATTTTCCATATTTGCACCTTTAAAGTGCATTATGATGTTACAAAACAATGGCCTTTTCTGGGCATATTGGCTGCTGTTTTCTTTTGCTTCTCACAACAGGAGAATGTATTCTGACTGTGGTAAGCGTTTAGCTCTTTTGTTTAACTGTGTGCTGGATGTTCTAAAAATAGTTAAAGATTGACTTTTTGACCCTACTGGTCAAGGGAAGAATCTGCTCCAAAGAAACTAAGTTATGTTACTATTCCACAGATGGTTTATTTGGTAAATGCTATTAACCATTGTTTCACCAGGGCAGCCAGATCTTTATTTTTTTCTTCTACTAATCACATATCTTGTTGACACTTTATATATTCTATTACTACTCTTTGTACTGTCCCCCACCTCCACCTTTAATTTTTTCTCATATAAGTATTATTGATTGCAATATTAAATATATTTTCATAGAGATTATTAATCTGGTTGTGTATATTTCATTGTTGTTGTACTATATTTAATATAAGAGACGTGGATAGAATATGTGATATAGATTAGGAAATATAGATATACGCTAACATAGGAAATTGAATTCTACAATATAATTGAATACTAAATATTATAGTGACATAATACAACATGATAAAAATATGATAGCAGCAGTAGTACAAAAAAAGAAAGTATTCGAAAATATGATTAGATATAGTACAACAAATGGCTATGTTCTGTCTGCAGAAAAGGAACTGGTAAAATTTCTATAAGGTGTGCTGTAATCAATAAATGCACAAAAGATGTAGTAGGATGAGAGGAGTTAGATTTCATATCCTGCAGGTGGGTATTGACTATCACCTCTTCCACCCATTACTCCTCCTCCTCCAGCATCTCTGTCCTGTGAACGATTCTTCTTTCCTTCCATATCTTGATTGCACAGTGGCAGTCTTTTATTACCTTAACTTCCTTCTCCTGCCTCCATGCTCTCTTGAACATGTTACCTAATAATATGCCCTGATCCCTTCTCTGTCTTTCATATACCACTCTGCCACCAACATAAATAGCACTACATCTACTCTGTCCCCACCACCCTTATCACTAACTCTTACTAACCCCTAATATTATTTTCCACTTTCCCTCCTATTACTTCCTTCCTTAACTTATTGTCTCTGTTACTGTTTCTGCTTCTACACGCCCCC
>NC_068991.1:5376-11743 GCF_001194135.2 Octopus bimaculoides | reverse complement strand
CCCCAACAATAAGTTTTTATAACTTCAGTAAGAATTGTCTTCGACCCTGATGAACTGCCCAACCCATGGTGGCATGGCACATGGACTGACCCATTCTGTCACTGGGTCCACCTACTTGACCCACCTCATCAAACTGTCTTTCTTGTGTGAACATAGAAAATCATTCTGAAACAATAAATGGTAGGGTGTGATTTGCGAGAGATTTAGCTGATCTTTCTAACCAGACCAACAACTATGCAGAGGTTTCCTCATTTATGAAAATTAGCATGTATCAGATCAGTTGTTTTATGGTACCTAGTGTAGTGCACAAAAAGTATTTCCAATGCCTTGCAGTGTAAAAGTAGCTGATTCTTTTTGTGAGGTATTGGATGCACTGGATTATCTATGTCTAGCATTAACATTGAACTGCTATGAAGTGTTCAAACGGTTCATTTGAAGCAGTTGATGTGTTTTTTTAATGATGAGATAATTAACCAGTAGTAGCAAACCTCTCTCTCCACCAAAAGGACCTAACCAACTTTGTTGAAAACAGAATATATTTTAATCCCTATGTGGAGGTAAAATTGTAAGGATTCAATGTAAAAGTGTGTTCTTTTATTAACTTGAAATAGGGCTGAGACTGCATACTAGATGAACAGGTGCCATTTGTTGGTTGTGTAAAATACAGAGGATAAATTAGATTGAATCCAAGAGCATACATCAGCAAAATTCATAGAGAAATGCTGTATTTCTCCTTGAATCAAGTTACATCAAGTTAAAAAACTTGATGTATTTTAAACTTGTGCTAACTTTAGAAAAACAAACTTTAAAATGATAATAAGAATGATGAAAATACTAAGTCCAGCACAACAGTATAAAGGTCTTTACAGAATTTATCACTCATGCTTCATGTCCCAACTAAAAACATGAACCTGTGCCTCTTCCTAAACACAAGTTCACATTTTGTATTTTGTCCATAGTGAAAGAAATTTAGAAGTATTTGTTAGCAAGCAACATTTTCAATTGGCTTAACAATCATTAAAATCACAATGACAAGGTTAAAAAGGGAAAAATATCATCTAAAGGAAGTAAACTTTTCATAGTCAAGGATGTTATTTGGGAAATCCTACTTGATTCTGGAACCCTAATAATCCGTCAAACATTTAGGGTCACCTATTGGTTTTGCATTATGGATGGCCTAAACTTCAGTCTGATTTGAAACAACATTATATATTCTCTTATAGAGTATTTAACTGTGACATGCAGTGTTTCCAAGAAATGTTTGATCTAGAATGTTATTCAATCTTGTATTTGTATTATTAAAGACTGATAGTGACTACAATCTGTTCGTAGTAGCCTGTCCCTGTGTATTCTTTTGTAAAATATTTTAATTGATTCATTTTATTGATGGTAATCAGGTAATATTGAGCTGAAGCAGTCACTGATGATTGATGAAGATGATGGTGTAAGTAAATATCATATACATTTGAAGTCAATCAATTTCCTATAATTTTTATCACAGTTTAGCAATACATAAGGGTTTTTAGTAATATTTCCTTATAACTATGCTAGCTAACAGTTATGATCATGGCTACTTGATAGCAATTGTTGTTGTTTTCTCATAGATACAGCCATAACTATCGAAATGAAAAGTACCATAATTACTTTTTTCATAGTTAATAATTATCCAGGACAAAAAACACCTGATCCAAAAATTATTCCTTCACCCATTTTCACAGTTGGTTATTGAGTCTACTCTGTTGCAAGTATTTGAACCTAGTTTCCAGCCCAGAGATAACTTTCTCCCTTTCTATTACTAGTCAAAGAATCTTTCTTTGCAAAAATGTTATGGACACTGCCCTTCCTTCTCTGATCAAGCCATTTATTGTTTGCAACTTATCTTATTCCAGATTATTTAACAGATGAAATTAACAGATGAAATTCCATTATTATGAATACCAATAGATCATAGTTTTCAGTATAGGGAAATTAGTTTCAATTTCTGATCATAATCCTAATGAAAATGTTATATGGGTTTTGATGTAATGAAATTCATTACAACAAATATTTTTAGTAGTATCAAACAAAATTTTAACTTCTAGCTGTTAATATTTCTTACTTTAACCAAAATATTTTTGAGCCAGTGGTCTTGAAAATCAAGTTTACATACAATATATACTATTTTTTTCTACTCTAGGCACAAGGCCCGAAATTTAGGGAGAAGGGGCCAGTCGATAGGATCGACCCCGGTACGCAATAGGTACTTAATTTATCGTCCCCGAAAGAATGAAAGGCAAAGTCAACCTCGGCAGAATTTGAACTCAGAATGTAAAGACAAACGAAATACCGCCAAGTATTTTGGCACGGTGTGCTAACGGTTCTGCCAGCTTACCATCTTATACAATATATATTATTGATTAGACAATGTAACAGATAGAAGTGAGTGAGATATAGTATTAAGATGCAATTCCATCAGTTGAGTGCCCTGACTATTAAGTTGTCTGTGTTTGTGTTTTCTCAGTATTCTTTATTTCACAGACCAAATCAGAAATTTGGCAATTCCAAAACAAAAGAGTTTGATTTAGTTTTTTTGTTGAAGAGGCACTAAATTAAGCAAATTTCAATGGTTAGGTCATCAAAAAATCAGAATTTATTCATGCAGTTATCAAACATAAGTAAGAATGAAACTTGTAGCTGTGGCCAACTCTTGTTTTTACTGAAGCAATTATTTCTTTCAAATTTTCTAGTTGTGACTGTCCTGTATATTTTATGGGTTCAGAGATATTTTCTGCATTAGTAAGAATGGAAGTGTTCCAACTGCAACCAGCATATCCGTTTTCAAATTTAAATTCAGAGACAATACAAAGGAAAAATAGATATTTTTGCTGACATTTGTTAAGGATATAATATCTTTTTTTCATTATCTGAATATGAATAGCCAGACTAATAAAGGAAAGAAAAAATTTTATTTGCTCATTTTAGCCTTACAGAATTTTTATACAAATATCCAAATTTTCAAACTTTATAACATCCATTGTCAAGTAGAAGATTTGAACTACATCCACACACCACTTTTTCAAACTAATTTTTATTTAGTTCCAGTATAACATTTGGATTTTAAGAAAATCCTAACACTTGTAACCTTCCCCTTCCCCATCTCAAAATCTTATATCCTGGTGACATTTAACTTCAGAACACAAGGTAATCAAAACACTTATCAATTTGTAATACTCTAGGAGAGCAAGATAAAAGAAAATGTTAGCTTAATTTTGTTTTAGTATTTTGTCCTTTCTCCCTACAATCATAAGTTGTTTTAACACAATTCACTTTGTTTTCCATCTTTTTGTGGGTATTAATGCAAACAACTATACTTCTCAGTTAACTACAATTAGCCATATCACCGTCACCACCATTGTGATTTAGTGTCCCTAATGAGTGATGAGTGGCATCTATTCACATTATTTATTTGTAACCTAAGTGAGTAAAATGTCTTGGATGAGGACCCATCATATTGTTGGAACTTCATTAGAACCAAACATTCTGCTAGGATACACATCACCAATAATATGTATAAAGGAACAGTAACTGCTCCATTCTGACTGGATCACCTCCATTATAGTCATGATGGGAATGTATAGGTAGAACAAAACTAATAAGGAAGCTTTTATAGTAATAACGGTTTGGTGTGTTAAAGAAGGAGATACACTGGATATAATCTAAGCTGGCATGGTTGGAATGCTTTTGATCATAGGCCTGCATTCAAAGACCTGGCCAACAACAATGGCAACAACATAGTCTTTTCTACTCTAGGTACAAGGCCTGAAATTTTGCGAGAGGAGGACAGTTGATTAGATTGACCCCAGTATGCAACTGGTACTTAATTTATCGACTCCAAAAGGATGAAAGGCAAGGTCGACCTCAGCAGAATTTGAACTCAGAATGTAAAGACAGACAAAATATTGCTAAGCATTTTGCCCAGTGTGCTAACATTTCTGCTAGCTCGCCACCTTAATGCCAACAATATATTTCTTTATTGCCAACAAGGGGCTAAACATAGAGGGGACAAACAAGGACAGACAAAGGGTTTAAGTTGATTACACCAACCCCAGTGCATGACTGGTACTTATTTAATTGACCCCAAAAGAATGAAAAGCAAAGGCAACCTCGGTGGAATTTGAACTCAGAACGTAGTGGCAGACGAAATACTGCTAGGCGTTTTGCCCAGTGAGCTAATGTTTCTGCCAGCTTACCACCTTAATGCCAACAACCTATTGCTAAGAGAAGGATGCAATAGGAGCCAGCAAGTGGATTGACACTGTTCAGTTGGCCAGTTGACAATAGCAACTGCAAGATATATTACCCAAACATTTTTGAAGTGAAAAATGTAAAATATATATATTTTAAAATTTTCTAAATGCTTTACAGTTCTTTGAAAGCAGGAGTGATTAAATTTTTATAACACTACATTAATATAAATTTTTTTTTTTTTTTTTTTAATATTAACACTAAATAAAATACTTCTTGATGTCTTTCTCCTCTCTCTCCAGTTCTACTTTGCAAAAATCCCTTATGATGCACAAGCTAACCAACCAGAAGTATCTCTCTATGAAGGACAGTTTGTTACAGTCATTACAAAGAACGATGGATGTGGAAATACTGAATGGTGGAGAGTTGACATAGGTGACAATGTTGGATACTGTCCAGCTGTCTGCTTGGAAAAAGCAACCAATTTCATGGAAACTGAAGAAATACTTTTCGAAGATATTACCAATGTACAGATCCACAAATGTCCATAATGTCCAAATGTATTACAAATGTACAGGTCCACAATGTCCGGGTAGATGGGGATTAACACATGCTTTTAAAATAAAAGAATTTTATTTAATTATAATGTTAATGAATAATATTTTCAAAATGATTTTCATCATTTTCAATGCATAACTTGATGCACCTTGCAAAATTCAGGTGAACTCCATTAAATAAGTCTACATAAGTCTACGTTGCCATCAATTTCAGCACACTGACTGGTAATGCGTTCTCTCGTGTGGTTTAAATCTGTAATCTTTATTGAGTAAACTTTCTCTTTCAACATACCCCAGAAAAAAAAGTCAAGGGGAGGAAGGTAAACAAAAGTAAAAGAGGAAAATTATCATTTCTTATATTTAATTGTTTATGTTATGATTTTATTTACACCATGTACCCAAACTTTGTAGACACCCTGTACATACTTTCTATCATTAATTGTAAAATTGTATTTATACTAATAAAATTATAATTGTTTACATTCATTATTGATATATAATTAATCATATTAAAATTCTCTCACTCTCTCTCTCTCTCTCTCACACACACACACACACACACATATATATATGCATGATTGTTGCCAGGGCCGCTGACTGGCTCCCGTGCTGGTGGCACGTAAAAAGCACCATTTGAGCGTGATCATTACCAACATTGCCTTACTGGCACATGAAAGACAACATTCAAGCGAGGTCGTTGCCTGTGCTGCTGGACTGGCTCCTGTGCAGGTGGCATGTAAGAACACCATTTGAGCGTGGCCGTTGCCAGTATCACCTTACTGGCCCTCGTGCCGGTGGCACGTAAAAGCACCCACTACACTCTGAGTGGTTGGCATTAGGAAGGGTATCCAGCTGTAGAAACTCTGCCAGATCAGATTGGAACCTGGTGCAGCCATCATCATCATCGTTTAACGTCCGCTTTCCATGCTAGCATGGGTTGGATGATCTGACTGAGAACTGGTGAACCAGACGGCTACACCAGGCTCCAATCTGATTTGGCAGAGTTTCCACAGCTGGATGCTCTTCCTAACGTCAACCACTCCGAGAGTGTAGTGGGTGCTTTTACATGCCACTGGCACGAATGCCAGTCAGGCGGTACTGGCAACGAACATGCTCAAAATAGTGTATTTTATGTGCCACCTGCACAGGAGCTAGTCCAGCGGCACTGGCAATGACCTCGCTCGAATGTCTTTTCACGTGCTACCAGCACAAGTGCCAGGAAGGCGATGCTGGTAGTGATCACGCTCAAATGGTGCTATTTACGTGCCACTGGCATGGAAGCCAGACAGCTGCTCTGGCAACGATCACGCTTGGATGGTGCTCTTAGCACTCCACTGGTACAGGTGCTTCACAATTTCAATTTCGCTTGCCTCAACAGGTCTTCGCATGCAGAGTTTAGTGTCCAATGAAGGAAAGGTATGCATAAGTGGGCTGGCTACATCCCTGGCAGAGGCCTCGGATTATGGTCTCACTTGACTTGCTGGGTCTTCTCACACACAGCATATTTCCAAAGGTCTCGGTCACAAGTAGAAGGATTTCTTGGGGGGGTTTTAACTGCTGTTTCTAGGACGATTTTTAGGAGTGAA
>NC_068991.1:3751-4000 GCF_001194135.2 Octopus bimaculoides | reverse complement strand
AAATTCCAATACAAAAATTTCTTTCTCTTCTATAACACAAAATAGATAAGTATATGAAGTTTGAAAGTCTTTCGGTACCAAAAACACTACATAAAACATAAATGAAAACTGGTGCCCCCCATTTTGAACAAGGTCCCCTGACTTTATGGCCAGTGTGCGATTTTTGGTCCCAGTCTTTATGGCCAGTGTGCAATATATGGTCCCCGACTTTATGGCCAGTGTTGAATTTCTGGTCCCCGACTTTATGGC
>NC_068991.1:1495-3741 GCF_001194135.2 Octopus bimaculoides | reverse complement strand
ATTTTTGGTCCCCGACTTTATGGCCAGTGTTCAATTTTTGGTCCCCGACTCCATGGCCAGTGTACAATTTTTGGTCCCCGTTTTTATGGCCAGTGAGCAATTATTGGTCCTCGAATTTATGGCCAGTGTGCGATTTTTGGTCCCTGTCTTTACGACCAGTGTGCAATTATTCGTCCTGGACTTTATGGCCAGTGTTCAATTTCTGGTCCCCGACTTTATGGCCAGTGTGCGAATTATGTTCCTCGACTTTATGGCCAGTGTACAATTTTCGGTCCCCGACTTTATGGCCAGTGATCAATTTATGGTCCCCAACTTTATGGCCAGTGTTTAATTTTTGGTCCCCGACTTTATGGCCAGTGTACAATTTTCGGTCCCCGTCTATATGGCCAGTGTACAATTTTTTGGTCCCCGACTTTATGGCCAGTTTGGGATTTTTGATCCCCCATTTTATGGCCAGTGTTCAATTTTTGGTCCCCGACTTTATGGCCAGTGTTCAATTTTTGGTCCCCGTCTTTATGGACGGTGTGCAATTTTTGGTCGCCGACTCTATGGCCACTGTTCAATTTTGGTCCCCCACTTTATAGCCAGTGTTCACTTTTTGGTCCCCGTCTTTCTGGCCTGTGTGCGATTTTTGGTCCCCGACTTTATGGCCAGTGTACAATTATTCGTCCCCGACTTTATGGCCAGAGTTCACTTTTTGGTCACCGTTTTAATGGCCAGTGTGTAATTATTGGTCTCCGACTTTATGGCCAGTGTGCGACTTTTGGTCCCTGACTTTATGGCAAGTGTTCAATTTTTGGTCCCCGTATTTATGGCCAGTCTGCAATTATTCGTCCACGACTTTATGGCCAGTGTGCGATTTTTGGTCCCCGAATTTATGGCCAATGTACAATTTTTGGTCCCTGACTTTATGGCCAGTGTTCAATTTTTGGTCCCCGTCTTTATGGCCAGTGTTCAATTTTTGGTCACCGTTTTAATGGCCAGTGTGTAATTATTGGTCTCCGACTTTATGGCCAGTGTGCGACTTTTGGTCCCCGTCTTTATGGACGGTGTGCAATTTTTGGTCCCCGACTTTATGGCCAGTGTTCAATTTTTGGTCCCAGACTTTATGGCAAGTGTGCAATTTTTGGTACCCGTATTTATGGCCAGTGTCCAATTTTTGGTTCCCGACTTTATGGCCAGCGTTCAATTTTTGGTCCCAGACTTTGTGGCCAGCGTTCAATTTTTGGTCCCAGACTTTGTGGCCAGAGTTCACTTTTTGGTCCCCGTCTTTCTGGCCTGTGTGCGATTTTTGGTCCCCGACTTTATGGCCAATGTACAATTTTTGGTCCCCGACCTTATGGCCAGTTTTCAATTTTTGGTCCTCGTCTTTATGGCCAGTGTACGATTTTTGGTCCCTCATTTTATGGCCAGTGTACAATTTTCGGTCCCCGTCTATATGGCAAGTGTACAATTTTTTGGTCCCCGACTTTATGGCCAGTTTGGGATTTTTGATCCCCCATTTTATGGCCAGTGTTCAATTTTTGGTCCCCGACTTTATGGCCAGTCTTCAATTTTTGGTCCCCATCTTTATGGTCAGTGTTCAATTTTTGGTCCCCGTTTTTATGGACAGTATGCAATTATTGGTACCCGACTTTATGGCCAGTGTGCGGTTTTTGGTCCCCGTCTTTATGGCCAGTGTGCAATTTTTTGATCCCCGACTTTATGGCCAGTGTGCGATTTTTGATCCCCCATTTTATGGCCATTGTTCATTTTTGGTCCCCGACTTTATGGCCACTGTTCAATTTTTGGTCCGCGACTTCATGGCCAGTGTGCAATTATTGGTCGCCGACTTTATGGCCTGTGTGCGATTTTTGGTCCCCGTCTATATGGCCAGTGTGCAATTATTCGTCCCCGACTTTTTGGCCAGCGTTCAATTTTTGGTCCCCGTCTTTATGGCCAGTGTCCAATTATTGGTCCCCGACTTTATGGCCAGTTTTGAATTTCTGGTCCCCGACTTTATGGCCAGTCTCCGAATTTTATTCCCCGACTTTATGGCCAGTGTACAATGTTCGCTCCCCGTCTATATGGCCAGTGGGCAATTATTCGTCCCCGACTTTATGGCCAGTGTTCAATTTTTGGTCCCCGACTTTATGGCCAGTGTTCAATTTTTGGTCCCCATTTTTATGGCCAGTGTGCAATTATTGCTCCCCGACTTTATGGCCAGTGTGAAATTTTTTGGTCCCAGACTTTATGGCCAGTGTGCG
>NC_068991.1:0-259 GCF_001194135.2 Octopus bimaculoides | reverse complement strand
GGCAATTATTCGTCCCCGACTTTATGGCCAGTGTTCAATTTTTGGTCCCCGACTTTATGGCCAGTATTCAATTTTTGGTCCCCGACTACATGGCCAGTGTTCAATATTTGGTCCCCGTCTTTATTGCCAGTGTGCAATATTTGGTCCCCGTCTTTATGGCCAGTGTGCGATTTTTGATCCCCCATTTTATGGCCATTGTTCAATTTTTGGTCCCCGACTACATGGCCAGTGTACAATTTTTTGTCTATGACTTTATGGC
>NC_068990.1:94597732-94598374 GCF_001194135.2 Octopus bimaculoides | reverse complement strand
TGGTAAGCAAGCTATTTACCACACAGCCACTCCTGCGCCTATATATATTTGTATATATATTTATATATGTATGCATACATATGTATATTTTTATGTATGTATTTTTTTTTTATTTATGTGTTTCAGCCAAGTGGCTGCGGTCATGCTGGTGCACCATCGTGAGCATATATACACTGTATGTATATATATTTTTTTCATTTTTTCATTTTATCTAGTTTCAGCTCTTGAGCTGCGGCCATGCTGGGGCACCGCCATTTGGTGTTGCAACACAATTTTACTTCACGAATTTTACTTCAGGAATTGACATTTGGTGCATGAGAGAGTTTGATGCAGCTGCTCTCATCTGTGCCTCCTGCCGTGAAGTTGGTTCATCTGGGACACCTGACAGGAAGAGGTCCAGCCTTGTCTTGAAGACACCTACATCCACCGCATGCAGGTCTCTCAGGTCCTTCGGGAGGATATTGAAGAGCTGTGGACCTTTGAAGCCCAGGCTATTGCAATATCTTGTCCTACATCTTGATGGCAAATTTGGAGTCCTTGGCACAATGCAATGGCGTCCAGTTCTTTTATTTGTGTAACTTTCGATGCCAAAGTTTGGGACAATACCTTCGAGGATCTTCCAGATGTATATTATGGCATATC
>NC_068990.1:94588314-94597002 GCF_001194135.2 Octopus bimaculoides | reverse complement strand
TACTACCACCTGACTTCTATCCTTCAGAAAGTCATGAAGCCATTCTCCCAATTTTCCAAATATGCCGAGATCACGCAGTTTGTGACATATCATTCCATGATCGACTTTATCAAAGGCTTTTGCAAAGTCGAGATATATCACTTCCACATTTGAGTGGTTAAGTAGCTGTTTCAGCACCCAGTCATAGTGTTGTAAGAGCTGAGTCAGGCAGCTTCTTCCTGGTCGGAAACCATGTTGGGTGTCAGGCAGCAAGTCATTTTCTTCAAGGAAGGCGATTAGTTTTCTTCTGACTATTCGTTCCATGACCTTGCTGATGTGTGAGGTCTATAGTTCTTGGCCTCCGCTCTGCTACCTCCTTTATGAATAGGGCATATTTTCCCCTCCTTCAGTTTTCTTGGGAGTTTGCCAGATGCAACGAGGCTCTGAAAGAGGGACTGCAGTGGTCTTGCTAGGACTCGTTTACATACCTTTAGAAGGATTGCTAGGAATCCATCAGGGCCAGTAGCTGAGTTTGGGTTCAATTCATCTATAGCCCTTATTACATCGTCTTCCTTTATATCGATGTAATCAATCATCATTGCCTCTGCTTTTATATCTGCAGTGGTAAAAAAGTCAGTTGGATTGCTGACTTGAAAGTTGGATGTATATTTGTATATTTTTATGTATGTATGTATATATATATATGCATATTTTTATGTGTGTATGTATATATATATGCATATATGTATATTTTTATGTATGTATATATGTGTGTGTGTGTGTGTGTGTGTGTGTGTGTGTGTGTGTGTGTGTGTGTGTGTGTGTGTGTGTGTGTGTGTGTTCACATGACAGAGAGAGGAGGAGCAGGAGAGTGACAGGACATTAACGAAGATTGGTCCCTATCCTCACAGACTACCCCACTACTACTTCTCTCCATTTCCTCATTAGCCTCTCTTTCCCTTTCTTTCTCTTTCTTCTCACAAACCACCCACCTCATTATGAACACACCATTCCCATTTCTGCCAAAATATTACCTGGATATTTATGCTGTGAAAACACTAATGGTACTTTGCTATAATACTACCTGGATTTTACCGAAGGACATACGGACTAGCATCCTTGGAAAAATGAACTGTGAACTTTATTTCCTTACTCTCTACTCTTCTATTCCATTGCTTATTATCTGAATATTTCCATGTCTAGATCCTTCATATTTTCTCTATTTGTCTCTGATGACAGAATACCCCATATGCAGGCATACTCGCCCATCACTTGGGATAACCCAGAAGCAGCTGTAAGACCTCAACTAATTTAAGAATGATAATGGACATGACTTGAAGTGCTTGTTATGCCTTGGCAGTTGTTGTCCTCTTTCGCACACACGCACACACACAAACATAAATGAGTGTATGTGTGTATGTACACAAACACAGAGTAATCTCTCGCCATATCGCGGTTCACCTATTGTGGTTTATTATTTAAGCTTACGTTGATTCCTCCGTGGTGTTGTTTTGCATTTATAGTAAATTAAATATATATACAAATTATATAAATAATGAAACAAAATATACAGTACTGTTTCTACTTCGCGGATTTTCAGTTATTGCGGGGTTTGGGGAACGTAACACCCGCGATAGTCGAGGGATTACCGTATGTGTGTGTGTGTGTGTGTGTGTGTGTGTGTGTGTGTGTGTGTGTGTGTGTGTGTATACACACATGCACACACACAGAAACACTCACAAGCACATTTGCACAGCCATCTCTTTCATTAAAAGCAGGTGACAGGAAGACAGAAGAGAGGGATAGAACGATGGGGGCGGGAGGGTGAAATTAGCTTGTGTGTGTGTGTGTGTTTGTATGAGTGCATTTGTGCTTGCGTGTACATGTATGTATTTCCATATGCGTACCTGTGTGTTTGCGTGTGCTTCTGTCTGTGAAAAGGCATGAAAAAGAAAAACAGTCGAGAAAATGTTTGTATTTGTGCATGTGTGTGTAAGTGTATGTGTGTATGTGTGTGTCTGTGTGGTAGTTCATGTGTGTCAATGTTTGTATATGTCCGTGTGTCTGTGACAGTGTGAAAGAGATAGGATAAGTAGAGCGCGCGTGTGTGTGTGTGTTCATGTTTCTTTACAACGCGAAAGAAAGAAACGGATGAGTAAGAGGGAGGGAAAGGGAGGAGGAGCAGGAGATACAGAGGAGTAGGAAGAGAAGCGGGATGGAGAAAGAGAGGGGGACAAAGAAAAAGGAGGAGGAAGGATGGAGGGAGAAAGAAAAATTAGAAGTGAGAGTATGAGGAAATATTTATGTGGGAGAGGTAGTGAAGAGGAAAGGTTATAGGGATGAGAGAGAGAGAGAGAGAGAGAGATGGAATTGTAATGAGAGAGAGAGAGAGAGACAGACAGACAGACAAGTGGAATAAATGTTTAAGTGTGTTTGTGTTTGAATTTACGTGTGTGCATGTATGTATGTATTTATGTGTGTTTGTGTCTGAATGTATGTATTTGTGTGAACAAATGTAAATGTGTGTGCATGTAGGAGTGAATCTGTAGGCGTATGTATGTATGCATGTGTGTATGTCTGCGTGTGTGTGTGTGTGTGTGTGTGTGTACGCAAAAAGAAAATAGTAAAAACTGAAATAGTTAAAACACGAAGAGGAAAAACATGAAAAACATTTGAGAGATAAATAAGTAAATAAGAGGGAGAGACAGATAGGCAGACAGACAGACAGTATAGGTGAGAGAGAGAGAGAGAGAGAGAAAGCGGGTAGGAGAAAGAGAAAGTGTTGCAGAAGTTTGAGTAAGAGTGTGAGGCAATTTTTGTTGAGTTGAGGTTGGCGGGTGGGGTGGGGGATGTTTCAAACGAGAATGCGTTGCTGCTATGGTAGTATGTTAAGAAATGGTGAACTACTGGAGGGAGAAAGAATACTAACAAACACACAGGTGCAGCAGCCTGGATTACAACAGAAGCTAATAAATAAACCCGTCTTCACTTTGCTGCTGTCTCTTTCAGTTGTGAGAGTGGAGAGGAATTGTTTTCAGATTAAAAGTAGGGTTTAAAAAGTTAAAGGTAAGGTAGTCATTGTGTGTGTGTGTGAGCGTTTTCTTTCTTTTTTTTAATGCAGGTGTAGGTATATATGAATATGTGCATGTGTATATGTGTGTGTGTGTGTGTGTATATATATATAGAGAGAGAGAGAGAAAGAGAGATGCATGTGTTTCAATGTATGTGTGTATATGCACATGTATGCGCACGCACACACACACACACATGTATGCATGAATATGTGTCAGTGTGCACGCACTTGTGTGTATGTGTGCATATGTATGCTTTCCAGAAGTTTTGAGACATTTTCAAGAAGACGCAGATATAACTGTCCTAGATTACTGTGATACAATTTGGAAGTCCTGCATTAAACTAGGCAATAACATTTCAGAAACTTACGAAATGCTGCAGAAGGCTTATGGATGAACGTGCATGATCTGAGCCTATTTTTCAGAGACACGAGAGGATCAAGGACAGGAGTAAGGGACAATAAGAGGTGTGGGAAGGGGTGGGGGTGTCAGAACATCAGTGCTGGTTGAGAAAATTCACAATTTTCTGGATGAAGACTGCCATGTGTCTATAAAGATAATAAACATACAGTTTGGAGTTGGTAACTGTACACAGAATTATTCATCAAGATCTGCAAAATTTGTGGAAAGTTTGTTCTTAAGGTGCTTAGTGATGAATAGAAAGAAAGACACATTGGTGACAGCAGGGAGATGGTTGAACTCATTGGCTCCTATCCAAGAGTAATCTCTGGTGACTTGTGACAAAATAGTGTTATGATCTAGAGACCAAGAGACAGAATGTCTAATGGAAGCAGCCTGGCTCCCATAGTAGAGACAGCCTGTTCAAAATCCTTGCCAAGATTGGATGTCCTCCACTACTTCTCAGGATTGTCCAATTGTTTCATGCAGATATGAAAGGTCTCGTTCAGTTTGATGGGTCTTCTTCAGGGGCTTTCAACATATGCAGCAATGTGAAGCAGGGTGGTATGCTTTCCCCACTCACTTCGTTTGGTATCTTCTTTGCAATCATACTGAAATACGCATTTGGAACAGCAACTGATGGTGCCTACTTCCAGACCAGATGAGACGGAAAACTGTTTCGTTAGTCGAGGAGGCTGAAAGCGAAATCTAGTGTTCGTCAGGTACTCATCAGAGAAATGCTGCTTGCGGACAAAGCAACATTGACAGCACACTCTGAGGAGTAAATGCAGCATCTCGAGGACAAACTCTCAGGAATTCAGCCTGACTATCAGTCTGAAGAAAACCACCATACTGGGTCAAGGTGTCAAGTACACCTCTCTCCTCATCACCAATAACTACGAGCTGGAGGTATTCATTGAATTCATCTACCTTGGCTCTACTATCACTGATAACCTCTCCTTAGATTCTGAGATTGTCAAGTGAGTTGGATGAGCATCTCCACGTTGCCAGGCTTACAAAGAGAGTTTGGGAGAACATAAAACTAGCCACAAACATCAAGATTGTTGTCTATAATGGGTGCGTCCTCGGCGCCTCAACGTCTTCGACTTTCGTAGTCTGAGATAGATCTTGGATATCAAGTGGACCGACCGAATCACCAACAGTGAAATCCTCAACCATACCAAGGTACCCAGCAAATTCTGTCTACCCCAGCAACACGGTCTGCGTTGGTTCGGTCATGTACATCGCATGTCGGACGGGAGGATCCCAAACGACCTCCTGTATGGGGAACTGACCACCGGCACACGAACACAAGGACAACCACATCTTCGTTTCAAGGATGTCTGCAAGAGGGATATGAAGTGCATAGATCCGGAAGTCCTGAGATGAGAGGAGGTTGCAAATGATCGCCCACGCTGGAGACTAATACTACACCAAGAGATGGAACAAGAAGAGTAACTGGAACTTGTCACAGAAGAGAAGAACACTCGAAGAAAGGAAAAGTCAGTAGCGCTGGCGGAGAGAGCTTCTTCAAATGCACATCTGCTGTGGGCCTATGCAGCCACAGCAGATGTGGCACCGCTGACACAAATCCCCTGGCTGCAGGGACGAATGCCTATCTATCTATCTATCTATCTATCTATCTCACAATAATTTTATTGACAGTGACTTCGAAGTTTCAACCAGTTAAGCCATTGTCGGACTGCAGTACATTGAAGTTAATTTTGGATTTATATAGTCTGTATTGAGTTAAAAGTCTTCCTTGAGTGTGTGAGTTTGAGTGCAAGGGGATTTAGATTCTCGGGTATTTAGATTCTCGGGTATTTAGATTCTCGGGTATTTAGATTCAAGGGTATTTAGATTCAAGGGGATTTAGATTCAAGGGGATTTAGATTCTCGGGTGAGTTGTTATGGAAAGGTGTTTTGGAGAAATTCTATATTGATTAAATTTGGGGTTATGTTGTTGTTTAGAATTTATTCATATACATAGGAATTTGTTAGCAAGTGTGTATATTTAGGTATGTATATTTAGTGATTAATGTAAAATTGTTTTTATCATAACCGAACCTAAAAAAAATCCAGACATAGCTGTGTGGTAAGAAGCCTGTTTCCCAACCACATGGTTTTGGGTTCAGTTCTACTGCATGGCACCTTGGGCAAGTGTCTTCTACTTTAGCCTCGGACCGACCAAAGCCTTGCGAGTAGATTTGGTAGACGGAAACTGAAAGAAGCCCATCATGTATGTATGTGTGTGTGTGTGTGTGTGTGTGTGTGTGTGTGTGTGTGTGTGTGTGTGTGTGTGTGTGTGCGTGCGCGCGCGTGTATTTGTCTGTTTGTGTTTGCCCCCCCCCACCATCGCTTGACAACTGATGTTGGTGTGTTTATCTCCCCGTAACATAGCGGTTCGGCAAACGAGAATGAAGAATAGTCCTGGGGTCGATTTCTTCGACTAAAAGAAGTAAAAGATTATACATACATATTCCAGAAGGCTGAAGGAGACGGGCTCCTGTTAAGGGTCTGCGAAAGTAGCACGGAAACCGAATCAAACTGTTTTAAATAATACATGGAACTCCTACTACATATGTCGAGTACCCTTTTCTTTCATTTCTCCACTCACTCATATGTGTGTGCGTGTGTGTGTTAGGGATGGTAATTTTTTTTTTTGGCCAAATAAACACACGTACTATATATTCGTTCCTCAGTTCAGATTTACTATTGTTCTTATTTTTTTGTCCTTTGCCTAGAAATCTTTCGTCACACGTCCTGTAATCTCTTCAGTGACTCTCCATTCAACAGGTCTCATCCTGTCTTGTTTATTCCATTTTGTCTTTCTATATGATCATCCTCAAACTAGATATTAAGAAGGCTTTCCATTCCATCAATCGAGTGTCATCCTCCATGCCGTAAGGGGGGAATGCCCCACAGCTCTATCACTTTACTTGGCAAGCTTATCGAGAGCCCTCCTACATCTCCTTTGGTGACCACCTCATCCCATCTATCTCTGGAGTCCAACCGCTCGGATCTACTCTATTTGCACTGGGTATTGATGACGTTCAAATCCTGGGAGCTGACTAGGATTGAATGATTGGTATCTTGATGATGCTTGTTTGGGGAGGGGGTTCTTGATAAGGTCCTTGCAACTGATTGAGGAATTTTGTCGTAGGGGCCTTAGAATTAACAGTTCCAAATGCGAGCTCTGGCACCTCAACCATCCAACTTCACATTAGCAAACTGCAAACCTATTTACAGATTCCTTCCCCGCTATCACGGTCCCTCCATCATCAACTTGGTGCTCTCTTGGATCCCCAAATTATTGACTGAATTTTCGAGTTCGTCTTTCGATCTAAGATTGCTAGCCTTGAGTAACTATTGAGACAATTGAGCCCCACCAAGGTTTTTTATACTTAGGAATTACTTGTCGATTCCTAAGCTATTGTATTTTTTTTTTCAGAGTTAATCCTTCTCATCGTCTCTTCAATGCTTTGACGACTTAATCTTCAGGAACTTCAAATGCTTGGTCAATATCAAACTCTCCCCAGTGCCCCGCGACCAGGCTGCTTTGCCCAAACGGTTTGGGAGTCTAGGTTTACGTAAGTGCTCATCACTATCTCTTCTCTGTTTTCTATCTTCCATCCATACCTGCTTCCCTTTGGTAGGAAACCCTGTCCCACCGTGGAGAGAGCTGAGTTTGTCAATTCCTGACAACTGAAGATAGACGGAAGCAGAGAATATGAGACAATCTTCGCTCAGGTGCTACTTTCAACTCTCTCTTTGATCAATCTAATCAATTTTCAAGGTGTCGCCTACTTTTTGAAAGTGCGAAATTCTCATTGGTCTGGATTCATGCCTTACTCATGGCCAAAATGGGGGGGTTTGTCAGTCTGGGTGAGAGCCGCATCACCATTACTCTGAGAGTGAGAGCCGATGTCTGTGGGAGACTGAGAGGTCGCTGGCTTTCATGGTTTGTCCTGCCGAGTTAAACTTAATCATTAAGCGAGCCCTAGCTCGGGTTGATATACCCCTCCGTTCTGGAGCCGGTGGGATTATCCAGAAATGATGGGAAGAGATCACATGGTCTTACCTTCTATCCCCGGGCAAGAAGTAGTACCTCATCTGGAGTGTCACAGTTTGTGACTCCTTTGCTCCCTCCCACATCCTGGATGCCGCGGTAAATAGAAGGGTCACTACTTCTGTTGCCGAATGAAACAAAGTTCTTAAGTATCGGGACTTGGCAGTAAACCACTTCTTCCAACCAGTGGCGTTTGAGACATTTGGAGGAGTTGGGCCGCTAACAGCGAAGTTTTTGTCATCGTTGGCGGCTCGCCTGACCATGGTGTCCGGTGACAACTGTGAGGGTGCTTGCTGATCCATCGCCTGTGGCAATGCAACAAGTGTACTGGCTTGCTTCGGTTGAACCTTGTGGTGAGCATCCAACTGAGGTGCTTGGTGTTGAATTGATGTTTTTTTCTTTAGTTTTCTTCCTTTACTCATGTTTGTTTTTTGTTCGGTTTGGATTGGTATTTTAATCTGGTTTTGTATTATATATATATTATATACAATACATTGGTGTTATATATGCTAAATTCCTAAATATTGCATACATAGATGCAGGCATGGACGTGTAGTTAATAAGCTCGTTTTGCAATCCAGTGATTGAGGGTTTGATCCTACTGCTCAGCACTCTGTGCAAAAATCTGTTTTTGCCTGTGAGTGAAATTTGATAGACGGAAACTGCGCGGAAGTCCATCGTATGTGTATATGTATGTGTGTGCCAATGAAAGAAATGAAGATCGACAAGACAACCGATAAATCGGTGCATCGAAAAAATACCTTGTATTATTCCTTCCGAGTTGTACTAATGCTTTTTTGTTAATGTCGCTGTTGTAACTACAGTGATCAAGCGATTGACCCGTAGAAATCAATAAGCAACGATGCTATAGTTAATAATATGTAATATAAAATAAATTGTGATTTTATTTTATGTGTGAAGGCGCATCGCCTTGTAGTTAGAGTATTGGTCACGATTGCAAGATTGTAATTTCGGTTCCCGGACGAACAGTGCGTTAGGTTATTGAACAAAACCACTTATTTCACTTTACTACAGTCCATTCAGTTGTAAATGAGTTCCAGCAATATCTGAAAAGTAGTAGTCTTCAGAGATATAACAGTTGTAGCTCTTAAGGCTACAAATAGAAAAACTTCACTGTATATATGTATATGTATATATATATATATATAT
>NC_068990.1:94587265-94588211 GCF_001194135.2 Octopus bimaculoides | reverse complement strand
ATATATGTTGTCGTTTAGCCCAAAGTTAACCCAAAGAGAGAAGACATTATACTAAATCACACGGTGGGTATGTTTCGTCAATAAGTTAGTCACGTGACAATTAGCCTGTTCTCTGGTTGGTTTAAAGTTACAAGCTCCCATACAGGAGAGTGTTGTAATTTCAATCATTTATACGCCATAGAAACTGACCTAAGCTCCGGCCTTATGAGACCTTGGACTCATGACTTGGGTCTGAGTTTTATATAATGTGTAATATATTCAGGACCGGCGTTACGCACTATGCAAATTAGGCGATTATCTACTGTGCCAAAGCCGGAAGAACATCACAAATAACTTACACAAAATGGCTGAATCTAATTTAAAACACGTAAACCTAGTAAACAGACCAGATGAGATCGCTTCCTAGACAAAAGAAAAAGGATGGGGGACATAGGTATGTAGGGAAGTGGGTATGATGGCTAGTGTCATGCTATGACCTGTCGCATGACAGCGTGAAACATTTCCAATTTTGCTTAGAAACAGATTTACTTACTAACGTGTATGATCGAAAAGCTAGATTACATGTTTGCGAGTCAACTAATTTTTCGACTGCATTTTCCAGCTGTTGTAACGCGAATGGCGATGGGAGGGTGTTATAGAAAAAAATGAAGCAGGAGGCTTTTATTGTTAGACTTGGAAAAGGAGATGTAAAATATAGGATTGGATTAGCGGGATTGGCCAGGGTGAAATGCAGGTTGGCTTTGTGTCAGAAGAGAGACTGCCAACGTGATTTTCCTAGTGAGACAAAAGTATTAGAAACTAGTTGTAAGTCACTATACCTAGTACAAGGGAAAGGAGGCGTATATTGTAGGGTGGGAGAAAGAGATGTACATTGTGGGGTTGAAAGAAAGTGCTTGCCAGAGACACTGAATACTCTGGAGCTGGTCCTGGACATATTATATATATA
>NC_068990.1:94582972-94587126 GCF_001194135.2 Octopus bimaculoides | reverse complement strand
TATATGGAATATAAATAAGTGTATATGAGATTATTAAATGTATTCCGCTTGTAAAATATAAAATAAAATAAAACAAGTAATATAAATTTTAAACAATGTAAAATATAAATAAAAATAAATTTGCAGCCGGCACAGTAAGAGATTTCATTTACGTACATACATACATACATACATTATATACATACATAGCATACATATATACATTACATACATTGCATACATATATACATTACATACATTGCATACATCACATATATACATGATGATTACTCCATCTTGAGAAATGATTGTTATCTCCTGGTGCTTCATCGTTGTCAATGACATTTCTGACTTTCCATGCATGACCTCTCAGATGACTATACAAAAGCCCGTCGCATATCTGCAACGGGACTGTACAGTCTCACCTGTATGATTTGAAACAAAGGTGACAGGTGAAAGTTGTAACTTACCGTCTGCTACCAACTACACACGTCACCACTCTCCCATCGCCTACGACTTTCAGTAGATGGAAAGGCAAAAGACATCTGCATGTTGTTAGATTATAGTGATAAACGCTTGTACACGAGTTCCACTATTGTTGACAAGTTTACTTTGACCCGGTGTAGGGGCCCAGCTATGGAATAACTAACGTATGTGGCAAGAATCTGAGCGCAAGGACGCAGAAATATCCTTGGTTAGTGTCGGGATGCGCAGTAAAACCACCAGGAGTTAAGGACTCCTTGCTGTTGTCACAACATCCTTCTAAGAGAGGAACACTGATGTAAACCTGCAGTTTCTGATGGTTGGTCATCTTCGGCTTGTCACTAGACACTAATCACAGAGACTCAGAGTGTAGTACATACATACATACACACATATATACACACATACATACACACATACATACACACACATACATAAATAAATACATACATACTGCCCTATGATATAGTTACAAAGACTATTTACAATGCTATTCGCAGGAAGGACTACTCTGACGTATATATCATGTCAAAACCAGCAGATATTCACACCTTTAAAAACAAGGAGTGTAGGTGAAATACCCCAATAAAAACATGAATTCGGTGCAAACATAACAAACCTAATATTGTTCTGTGGGACAGGGAACAAAAGTCAGGCCCTTTTGTGAACGTGAGCTGCAATCAATAGTCCGGGAAAAAGAGAATTAATGCGGAACTTACAACACTTGTAGCCTGATTATGGATTCTCATTTGTGCCTATAGTCATCGGCGCATTAGATAAAGTACCAACAAATGTGCACAAAGCCCAGAAATACGCAGCTTCTCTAAATCCAATCTATTAGATACTACCTTCCCTGAGGCATGATACAGTTGCAAACACTATTTACAATGCTATCTGAAAGAAGGATTACTCTAACATAAACATCAAAGACATGACAGAACCAACAAGTTTTTACACGTTTAAAAACAAGAATACTAGTGGAACACCCCCAATAAAAACATCAATTCGGTGCAAATATAACTGACCTGACATTGTTCTGTGGGCTAGGGAACAAAAGTCATGCACTGTTGCAACCATATACGTATACTTTTTTGTATAGAGAAATTAATACTACACGAAGGTTACGAAACGGCTGTAATCATACGGAAGCCATCTGGAAAAATAAATTGATATTTCACCTCTCACACCTGAACCTATGATAAACGTGCGTGTGTGTGTGTGAGTACTATGTTAAATCATTTATTAAGGAAAAATATCAAAAATTTAAATGGCTGAAATCACAAAGAATAAACACATAAAAAACTTGTAAAAAACGCGTCTAATTATTGAAATCGTTGTTGAAGCTTTTACTTTTTTTTCAATATTTTCTTTTCATTTGCTAACGATGTCATTGAATTTCAAACAATCTGCTTGAAATTAGAGAAAGACGAAATAATATTGATTGTCAAAACATCCAATCTGTCTTCTTGGTCAGATTAGTAGTAGAAATAAATTAATAAAATTTAAAACACATGGTTAACAAGTTCGCCTATCAACCATTTGGTTTAGGGTTTGTTGTGATGTGGTCTTGGTTGGTGCAATGTGGACCTAGTAAATGAAAATAGATATCGTTGGCTGTGTGAATAATAACTGAATATTTATTGCCGGACATAAAGATATTGGTGTTGGTTATTTATAATGAACAACATAAATGTTTGGTGACTGGGAGAGAGAGAGAGAGAGAGAGAGAGAGAGAGAGAGAGAGAGAGAGAGAGAGAGAGAGAGAGAGAGTGAGTGAGTGAGTGAGTGAGAGAGAGAGAAACTGTTCTGAAAATGTAAAAAGATATCTGTGACAACATGCAGTCGTCCCAAAAGTATACGAAGTCAACTGCACAAATCTCTGAGGCCCTTGGCCACCTCCCCTTGATCGTCTGCGCTCTAAGCTAAGCGCCAAGCGATTTTTAGAGGACACTGTAAGCCAAATTCTACACCGTTCGAGGAAATCATGTCACGCAACAACCTCACGCTGAATGATCGCTTAACAGACCGATCATGTGAAGCTCTAGTCATTCTGACCGATTATATAACGGTTCTGGTTTCGAATCACCGCAACAGGCTCATTCCCAGTGTGCAGTACCCGATGCCAGTGTTTTCTACGAAAGCCCCGGGTTGACCAATGCCTTGTGAGTGGATTTTGTTGACAGAAACTGTATGGAAGGACGTCGTATACACACTCCACGCACACACACTCTCACTCTCTCTCATACACACGCACACACACAAATATGTACACAAGCACACACACATGCAAACATACAACACACATATAGGTGTGTGTGTGTGTGTGTGTGTGTGTACGTGCATGTCTTTGTATTTGTCTCGCCACCGCTCTGCAACCGGGGTCGGTCTGTTTATGTTCCGGTAAGCTAACGGTTCGGCAAAAAGAGACCGATAGAATAAGTACTAGGCTTACAAAGAATAAGTCCTGGGGTCGATTTGCTCGACAAAAGGCGGTGAACCAGCATGGCCACAGTCAAATGACTGAAACATGTAAAAGAGTAAGTAGCGGGGTGGATTTGCTCGATGAAACCCTGCAAAGCGGTGCTTGGCATGGTCGTAGTCTAATGACTGAAATAAGTAAAAGAAATAAAGGAATAAAAACAAACTGGAAAGTATTAATGCAAATTTATTTTGGAAATTAATATATCATTTGAAAAGCAAAACATTGATCACCATTCCCAAAACATTCTTTCGGAACATTGAAAATATTGTTTGAAAATCGAAACAAATCCTGGGAAAGCAGGACATCAGACCACTCTAGATTAGGTCTGAAAGCAATTTCCCACTATTAAGTGAACTGAGTCAACCATTTAACATTTAAATTGGCCAAATCCAGTCCAAACTTTCTTATTTTTTATATTCAAACTGGCCAGATCTGGTTTCTCACACCTACCCTACAATGTCATTCTGAAAATAAACGACTACATCATTAAAATTTCAAAGCTACGAGATTAATTCATGATTAATTCAAAACAATGTCGACAAATAAGCTTTGCATCTGACAGAGTAATCTGAATGGTTAAGGGTTCGACAGAATTTAGACAGGTTTTGTTCGGAGAAACAATAAAATAAACAGCAGATAGGGACTCGTAGACTAAATTCTAAGTTCAGCACCTTATCTATTCGACTGTTTTTGTTTTGTTTGTTTTTTTTTTTTGCTTAAATGCCGTCATGGCGAGTTGTTCTGACGGACCTAGTTCCGCTGTAAGCGCTTCGTTCAGATGATCTTATTTACCATGGAAAATGTAATTGAAGTATGGTTATATAAAACACCGTTTAAAATGAGAAGGATATGGTTAATATACGACGAACAGATTCAGAGCCTGTCTATTTATAGAATTCGTTATAAATATACGATCCCTTGATTTTGCATGCACGATTTAATGTAACGGTGATACTAATGTAATGGCATCGTTTCCTCCAGAGACTACCAAATGTATTGATTCTTATATAGGAATGAGGCTAGCAATTTGAGAGAAGAGAGTTAGTTGATACCATCCACCTCAATACTTAAGTGATACTTTATTTTATCGACCCTGGAAATATTAAAAGCAAAGTTGACCATTGCATGATTTGAACCTATCCACCAACCTATTATTTGTAAAAGACGAGCACTTTAAATGGTGGATGTAAGTAAATACATTGCCCCCCCC
>NC_068990.1:94580781-94582784 GCF_001194135.2 Octopus bimaculoides | reverse complement strand
CAAACGAATAAGAAAATAATTTTTTTCTAATTTTAGTTCAAGGCCAACAATTTTGAAGGAAGGGGCAAGACGATTACAACGCTACCAGTGCTCAACTGATTCTCGTTTTATCGATCCTGATAGGATGAAAGGTAATATCAACTTCAGCAGAATTTCAGCTCAGAGCATAAAGAACTGGGAAAAAATGTCGCTAAGAATTTTATCAAACCGCAAACAATTTTGCCGGTTTTCCGCCAAAAATGTGTTTGTATATCATGGACACGAAGCTTTCATCCTCGTTCTCCAAATTACCTGTCTCGCAATTGCTACCACAGTAGCAATTCCGAGCGACGGAATAGCAGGAGTGCCTTGCGACACTCCGTATACCATGTACCCAACTTCGATCTTCGATTCAACCAGGTTTCCCATCCACCGAAACTAGTGAACTTGGGAAACATCTGCTTCGTCAGCGGAGACCACACCCGTTCACCATCCAGGTAGAGCCAAAGATGCTTCAACCTCAGCGCATGTCTGCGCATCAACAGCCAAGTTCACCCTTTAACGGTTATTGGCAGCAAATAGAGCGTCTCCCAAGCGGTTTCGAGCACTTCCACAAAAAACGGAAGAGCTGTCTTTCCAGTTTGATCAACCACGAATCAGGGCAAGGAACGACGGTTAAGCGGTAGGTGATGACCGATGCTATGAACACATTGGCTACCTCCGCCTTCCCTTTCAGGGATAGCTACCGCCAAGACCAGGTCTTTACTATGTGGGTCACCCTGCTCGATACCTCGGCCCAGTTCTTCTCTGTTTGGAGGTCTGGTCCAAACCAAACTCCCAGCAACTTAATTGGACCCTCCGTCCAACGTCCTACGACGCTGTTAGGAGGCATCATTGAGCGGCATTCCGAGACAGCCAGGTTGTGGAAAATCGGTTTCAGCTTACGCGGATGACATCATCATCATCATCGTAACCGAAATGGACCACCTAATGGTACAGGTTAATGCCCTCTGAATCAACAACCTAATCCCATCTCTGTACTCCTTAATCGCCAAAAGGGACGTATGAAGTTTCCAGTAGCTGGAGCCTCTATTTTATCGCTTATCTATGTCAAGCCTACAGGTGACCATTTTATGATCACTGTAGCTGACTGGGTAAAACTGTGGACACTTAGCTATATTTCTATCTACTTTTCTAATTAACACTCTATCTATGTATGACCTGGATGATCCGTCGCTATTTGACCAAGTCCACATTGGAGCGTTCGGAAATTCCATCCTATAATGTCGATTGGTGACTCCATAATAGAGCTTCAGCAAAACGCCGAACACAATTTTTTTTCCTTTTTGGGGGGGGGGGGTACACCTCACAGATACAGTTCAACAATAATTCCCCCGCACGGGGGAGTTAATAACAAATAGTTTAAGACAAAGCAATAACACAGTTCATTAAGATATCAATACAAAATAGTCACTTACTTTCCACAAAAAATGTAACAATCTAAAAACGCTCGCTAAATATCCGAATAACACAACACAGAACTGAAATTACATTCACATCGGACTTACGAAAAAAAAAAAAAATTGTCTTTTAACAAAGCTTATATATCCTAGAAGGAACACATCTGCAGACTATTCCACATCACTAATGGAAAAAAAAATTTGTTAAACATTCAAAGTGGCTGTAGTAACTAATATAACCTCGCAGGTTTCAAATCCTTCTAGCGTTAACAATTATTCTTATTTTCATTTTTATTCATATATAATTTCAAAAATACGGATGAAAACCTATGATTACAGAAGGGGATCACCTCAGTAAATCTATTTAAGGTTTTCGGCCCAAAAGGCCTAAGGAGAGCAAGGGATTCCCAAACACACAATAAACATTTACTGATATTTACTCTAAAATAAGGGGCTTTCGATATAATCGACCATTCCAGAGAATACCTCTTTTGAAAGTTTTTGCGAGAAGAGACAATTTATTTCAGGATGTATCTGGATTTTACCTGTGGAAGATGGCTTTAT
>NC_068990.1:94578032-94579222 GCF_001194135.2 Octopus bimaculoides | reverse complement strand
GCAACCGGTTTTAAATGACAGCAACAGACTGCAGCAATTCACCACATTCCAGAAGCTACTTTGAACATAATGCAAAATGGTGCATCAACATCTTCTTCCCAATCTGATAGAACTCTGGCAAAACTGTGTAGCAACAGATCGCCAACAATTGCTTCATCACAAATTGCCGTCCTAGCTCCTGCGAAAAGGGATTACCTTGCTATGTATAATCAGGGCAGCGCAAAAAGTTGTTTTGCACAAGCATTTCTATAGCCAATTAGACGGATGAAATTTACGTACCATAAATAATTTTACGCAAAACAGCCTTCAGACTTTCCCTATTAATTTCATCGTCTTTTGAATTATGAACATATTTACATCTTAAGGGTTTTTTCGTTGTAAGACTTTCTTTTTTAGTTGATTTTCACCTAGCAAGACTTATCGTAGATGGCGTAATAAGTCACACCCGGACAAGGTCGGGTTATACTGCTAGTAAAAAATATATCTTACGTTTTACATATGTATTTTAAATTCGGACTAGATATATTTGTATTTTATTGGAATATATGCTTTTTTAAATTGTTGCGTTTTATGTATACGTATTATTTTTATATTATATATTTTGTTTATGTGTTTGTGGACCATAGTTTATTATTTTATATATGATTGTTTGTTTGAGGGATGATGTTTTTGTTGAGTCGTTGACCCGAACATAATGTTTTTATTCTGTCACTAATGCCTTTTTTTCATTCATATATATATCTATTACATCTATATATCTATTTGACTATTTTTTTCTTCTCGCTAGACCACTGGTAGTAAATAAAATTTCTAAAATTTTTTTGCTACCCTGTGATTTATTAAATATATATATATATATATGTATGTATGTATGTATGTATGTATGTATAAAGGAGACCACTAGGTAGACTGTTAATGTGCTAGAAGATCACAGGTAATGTGTCTACTAAGACCGAATTGTTTTCAAATGAAATTTTATATATACATATACTATAATCTTTTGAGATCTCATATATTTTTTTTTAATCTCCCTGATTCTTTTAATATGCTTGTTCCCTGGCATTAAATTGATATTAATTAATATCCAGTTTTTTACCCTAATGTTTTAATTTATATATAAATATATATATGCATACATATATCATATACACACACACACACACATATATATATATATATATATATATATA
>NC_068990.1:94575611-94577165 GCF_001194135.2 Octopus bimaculoides | reverse complement strand
ACACAAATTAAATCTTGCCATGGAGGAATGTAGTGGCGGACAAAAAACAAGACAGGAAAACAAACAGAAAAGGCTTTACGGCCAGACGAGAAAAATTATTTGTGTATGAACGCTGTGAGGCACGAACTTGAAAGGGACGAAGTAGTTACGCGTGTTTGCTCGGCGACAGCCAAGGGAGAAAAGGATTATTGACCGGAAGCATGTGACCATGCCGGTGTAAGGGGAAGAGAGAGAGTGGTAGAGGGAGAAACAAAGGGAGGAAGTAGAAGAATAGGTGAGCAACGAGAGGAAAAGAGAAAGAGAGGAAGTACGAGGGGGAAAAAAGAGATACGAAGCAGGAGTCAGACAGTTGTAGCCAATAGTGCTCACTCTGAAGAGACACCAATTCTCAGAGGAGTCCCACAGGGAACTGTACTGGGTCACTACTATTTGTGGTGGCCCTCTCAGACATGCCCTCCGCGGTACAGTCAGCCGATCTGACCAGTTATGCTGATGACACAAAAGTATCGCAAACAGTTAGGAACTCAGAGGATATCACAAATCTGCAGAAAGACCTGGATGAAGTATACAAATGGGCTAACATAACATAACATGACATAACATACAGTTCAATGCTATGAAATTTCAGGCACTTCACTATCGGTCCAACACCAGGCTAAAATCGGAATACACTGCACCAGAAAATAATACGATCCCAGGGTCAGAGTCGGTGCGTGACCAGGAGTTCCACATGAGCAATGATGCAACATTACATGTGCATATTACCAAGATGGCAACACTGTGTAGGCAAGTGGCTGGATAGATTCTATGGACATTCAGAACTAGGAAAAAGGAGGCCTTGCTACTCCTATGGAGGACTTTCGTTCTTCAGCCGCTTGGACTACTGCTCCCAACTATGGTCCCTCGAGAGTGTGAAACTGTGGAACTCAAAGCAATCCAGCGCCGATACACAAAGGAGACTCACTCAATGCAAAAGATGGGCTACTGAAAGAGGCTAAAGGAGCTGAGTCCTCTATTCCCTGGAGAGGAAATGAGAAATTGGCGATTGAGTCCATCACATGAAGATGGATAAAGAGATGGAGAGAGGGAGAGGGAAAGAGAGAGAGAGAGACATATACATATGCACGCAGAGGCATGCACACACACACGCACCCATATGTATTGTCTATTATATAAATGCGAGTGTTATGTGGTTACGTGTGTTTTTAGCCCCGAACGACTCTGAAACGGTCCTCAAGAAAAACGAATTTCATTTTCGAAATTCGTGTCCCCAAAAGGAATGCTGTCACTAAATAATAATGATAACATAATTTTCTACGAGAAATAACTCAACTTTTAAATCTTTTATTTTCTATTTTATTTTATTTGTTTCAGTCATTTGACTGCGGCCATGCTGGAGCACCGCTTTTAGTCGAGCAAATCGACCCCAGGACTTATTCTTTGTAAGCCTAGTACTTACTTTATCGGCCTCTTTTTGCCGAACTGCTAAGTTGCGGGGATGTAAACACACCAGCATCGGTTGTCAAGCGATGTTGGGGTCACACACACACACAC
>NC_068990.1:94570799-94574071 GCF_001194135.2 Octopus bimaculoides | reverse complement strand
AAGGGGGGGTAGATTCATACATTTTCAAACTTTTTTTTTCATAAAATGCTTCTCCCATCATTTCCAAGGGTGTGATAAAAAGATAAATTGAAAAGTCCCCGTCAAAACGGAGAAAATCTAACTTAGGTGGGTGTACCATTCCAAAGCATTCTGTTGTGAAAATTACCCGGTAACAACGGGATACTCAGCTACTCTGTGTGTGTGTGTGTGTGTGTGTGTGTGTGTGTGTGTGTGTGCTTCCCCTGCACTTATAAACATGTATATATATGTTCCTGTATATCAACAATCATTGGTTTTTACTAATGTTTACAGTAAGCCTGAACACGTTCACACAACATTAATGTTTTCGACGAGTATACTAAATACTTTAGTTATACAATCGCACACACACACACACACACACATACACACAGGCATACATACACAATCTCTCAATATTTTTCACACTCTTTATCTCACTCTCTCATACACACACAGACATATGCATACAAACACACATATACACAAACACACATATACAAGCCTTGGGGTTTGTTTTTATGCTTTCTACATATATATAATTTCTATATATATATAATTATATATGTATTTTTAATCACGTATAAATATATATAATTATGTATGTATGCCTGTATGTGTGTGTGTGCATATGTGCGTGTATATGTGTGAGTGTGTATATACACACATACATACATACATACATACATACATATATATGTGTGTGTGTGTGTGTGTGTGTGTATGTGTGTGTGCCCATCGTTAATGTATGATTTCCAACCCACTCAATTAGTCATACCTCCAATAAAAAAACAAAACGAGCACACAGACGTACACACGTGTATACAACCATACATACCACCATGAGAAAGAAACCTTACACGCATACGTTTTAGAATTACGATAACGTAAACACACACACACACACACACACACAAATGCCACAAACACTCTCAAACTCATTGTACTTGTATGAATTTCATGTACAAAAGCAAAATGCGTATACAGATGCAAACTTACTGAATTTAAATGTATCTTTTATCTCTTATCTTTTACTTGTTTTAGTCATTTGACTGCGGCCATGCCGGAGCACCGCCTTTAGTCGAACAATTCGACCCCAGAACTTATGCTTTGTAAGCCTAATACTTATTCTGTTGGCATCTCTTGCCGAACCGCTAACTTACGGGGACGTAAACACACCAATATCGGTTGTCAAGCAATGGAGGGGTACAAGCACACACACATACATGTGTGTGTGTGTGTGTGTGTGTGCGTGCGTACGACGGGCTCCTTTCAGTTTCCGTCTACCAAATCCACTCACAGGGCTTTGGTTGGCTCGAGGCTATAGTAGAAGACATTTGCCCAGAGTGCCACGCAGTGGGACTGAGTGGTTGAAAAGCAAGCTTCTTACCACACAGCCACGCTTGCGCTTTTGTTTGTGTCAGCATGTTTGTTTCTGTGTTAGTGTAGAGTTATTAGTATGCGTGAGTGTGAGTCTGTGCTCGAGTATGTGTGAAAGAACAGCTCGAAAAGAACTATGTAGACTGAACAATAATAAAGTATTGGTTGAATGTTGTTTAAAAGGAGGAAAAACTGTCTGATGTTTCGGACATTCGTCCTTCACAATGAAAAAGAAAATGAAAAGAAACGTTGAGGCGTGCTTACATGTGCGTGTGCACACAAAATTGATAACAGCAACGATGACGACGTTGATGATGCTAACGAGAAGGAGGAGGGCGGCTGAAATCACGTATTAACTGTAGAGATAGCAAATCGGTGACGAAAATGGGGTTAAATACAAAACTGCTTTTTTAAGAGTTGTCAAAATCAGGGACGAAATGGCCGAAGAAATGAAATGTATGTATGTGCGTATGTATATGATTGGTGAAAGTGTATTGATATAACTTCATGGTAAGTGTGTGTAGTTGACAAGAGTATATCAACCGTGGAAAGGGAAGAAAGAAGACGTATGAGACGCCAATGTTCATTTCAAATACACGTTTATCAAAGAATGTGTGTGCAAGAGAGAGAGAGGGGGGATGGAGAGTACTAAACAAGAATGAACGAAGATGTGTGTATTAAATTAATCTCTCTTTATATTTCAGTTCACCTAGCGCTGTTCACCTATTTCGGTTCTTTTTGTGTATGATTGCACGCGTCCTCAACGTTGTGACAGTAGCACGTATTTTAATATCAAACTAAACAAATAAAATACTGACGGAATTCTGCTTTACGCACACCGTACAACCTCTCATAACTTTTTTTAATTCGGAGAATTTTCAGAAAATGCTTGCGAATTTGTATTCTACACGCGGGAATATGTCTGTGGCTTTCGATTGGCTAAAATTACCCTAAATTTGCAAACTATTTATTGATTTATGGCGAATATGAATTTCATATCAATAATTAACATACAAAATTACACTAATACACCAAATATAAAATCAATCGGAACAAAGTTGAAGAAATTGAAAGGTGGCACCCAACCAGAAAAAAAGTAGTAGTAGTAGTAGTAGTAGTAGTAGTAGTAGTAGTAGTAGTAGTAGTAGTAGTAGTAACAGCAGCAGCAACAGCTTGTTAGTAGTGGTAGTAATCTGCTACTGTTGTTATAGTGAATTTAGACTTCATGATGCTGGGTTGGATGGAACGAGGTCAAATGGTGAAACCAAGACAGGAGTCACTTGATGTTGGGAAACGAACCGTTAAGATGACGCTTAACTTGTTGCTATGAAGTCAGGTGGCGCTCTGCACTCATCGACCGGTACAGTTTCTAGTTTCTCCATGTACTGGTGCAAAATATGAATGACCTCATAATTTTATCTTGTTTGGACTGCGGTCATGCTGGAGCACCACCAGGAAAAAGTTTAGTCGAACAAATCAACCCCAGTGGTTAAGTCTGGGGTACTATTCAAGAAGAGTGGTTAGAATGGCCAAGTCAAGCACTTGACTTGGCCATTCTTCAAGTAAACAAGCAAAAATCCATCGCAATGTGGAATATATGTACCTCTGCTATCTATGCTATATCAACTTTCGCTCCAACATAAATTTCCGGATTTTCCACACATGGATTACTTTGCACGGATTTCTACACGGATATTTACCACTGGAATGAAACTACACTTCAAGTATTGTTCTCTCTTTTTTCAGCACATCACACTCTTTACCACTTCATACTAAAAAATATCCGCCTATGGATATAATAATAGATTACTTTATTTTTTCTGTCTCCGATCAAGGGAAGTACTGGATCTTCCCAGAAACAGCTGTAAGACTCT
>NC_068990.1:94569129-94569411 GCF_001194135.2 Octopus bimaculoides | reverse complement strand
ATAACATAGACAATTCGTAAATGCCAGTAAGGAAGACGATAGGAACACAACCGTATGAGATGAATAACAGTAAGATTTATTGTAGTATTAAAATGTATGTCTGTGTGTGAGTGTGAATGCGACATAATAAAACACAATATAAGACTGGTCGTCATGTAAACAAAAGTGTGTGTGTGAGTAATACATGTATGTGTATGCAAGAGATACATAGTATAGAAAAGAGTCAGTAACGCGTATAAGAATTTAAGATACCAGTTCTTAGAGTACACAGTGGTAAGTGTC
>NC_068990.1:94568903-94569119 GCF_001194135.2 Octopus bimaculoides | reverse complement strand
TTTATTAAACGCGTCACACGGTCGAACACAAAAATATATCAAATGATATAGTTATATGTTATACTTCGATAACATAGACAATTCGTAAATGCCAGTAAGGAAGACGATAGGAACACAACCGTATGAGATGAATAACAGTAAGATTTATTGTAGTATTAAAATGTATGTCTGTGTGTGAGTGTGAATGCGACATAATAAAACACAATATAAGACTGG
>NC_068990.1:94566382-94568796 GCF_001194135.2 Octopus bimaculoides | reverse complement strand
GTATGCAAGAGATACATAGTATAGAAAAGAGTCAGTAACGCGTATAAGAATTTAAGATACCAGTTCTTAGAGTACACAGTGGTAAGTGTCTGTATATAAGAAGTTAAGGCGTGTGGGGCAGAGCGATCATTAGTTGTGATGTTAGGGCTACTATGCCAAGCCGGGTTCTTGAATACAGATGTTCTTCGCAGGCTGGGTTCTTGGCTGTTATTTCGTGGTGAGGCGAATCACACAAACAGGATCGAAGACAGAAGTTCTGCGGTAGTTTGGTTAGCTGTTGATAGCTAGTGTACGTGTAGAGTCATGTTGACGCTGGCGGCGATGCTGGTAGTACGCAGAGTCGTGTTGCTGCTGGCGACATCGGTGGCGATGCTTGTAGTTCGTAGTTGTACGATGGTGTTGATGTCGTCGCTGGAAACTGGTTGCTGCTGTGTTACGCGTGTGTGGTCAACACCAGATCTCAAAGGAGATTTGAGGCGCGACCAATTTGCCGGGTATAATTTAGTCTATTTATAGCTGAAGGTAGGCTACAGAGAAGCATTAGAAAAACACTATCACGTGACCTTATTAGGGGCTGTGATTGGTCAGTTTGCGTTCTGGCAGGAACGGTACGAGATAATTTACCCGCGCAAAGAATAGTCAGTCATGTGATGGATACAGCAGGCTGCTCTCTACTACGCCCGAACTTGAATATATTTATAACAGTGGGGAAGATGGTTTGTTTGTATATAATGGCGATAGAAGTGTTAGTTTCACTACATATGTATGTATGTTTATATGTTTACATATAAAAAGATCCACCTTACACAGATTAGATTAGAAATGATATACAGAATTAAAGGGGTTGAAGAACAGTATTGCAAATCCAACAGCTGTTTCTGGGGACTCGATGGTCCATAATAGTGTTTGTAGATTGATTCCATCATAGGATGAGTCGAGCCTCCGTCTTCAAGGAAGAAATCCTACATTTAAGATGTTAAAGGAAAGATGTTCGAAGATGGTGTGTATGTTCTTATGTATCTATGCATGTATGTATGTATATATACACACACACACATTTAATCCATAATCATGAGTCTTACATACTGTATCTTGTTTCGCCTGAAGATTGCTCTTCACAAGCCTTCAGGCAGAATAAAATATATTTTGTCGGACTTATGGTCATAGATAAAACATACTGACACTCAGTCTTCTCATGCTAAGTTCCTTATTAACCGCTAAGTTACGCATGTGTAAACGAACTGAAACTCTGTTGTCAATGCAGACACAAACTCGCATAGACAGTCTTCCACACGGTTTTCGTCAACCAAATTCCTTCCCAAGGCATTGGTTATAGTAAAAGATACTCACCCAAATTGCAGCGCAGTTTCACTGAATTCGAAACCACGTGATTGCAAAATGAGCTCTTTATCCATACAGCTGTGCCCACGTCTAATAAATATATAAAGTTTTAAAATATGAACCCGAAACCACCTGAACCCAAAACCACGTGATTGTAAAACGAACCCCTTAACCATACAGTAGTGCCTTGACCATGCAGTTATAACCACTCCTAATAAATACATCAAGTTTTTACATATGGACCTGAAACCATATGATTGATTGCAAAATGAGCTCCTTAACCGTACAACTAATAAATGTATAAAATTTTGAAAGATGAACCTGAAACCCCAAACCATGTGATTGCAAAACGAACTCCTTAACCATACAGTAGTGCCTACACCTAAGAAATATAAAATTTTACAATATGAACCCGAAACCACGTGACCCCGAAACCACGTGACCCCGAAACCGCGTGAACCAGAAGCCACGTGAACCCGAAACCACGTCATTGCAAAAGGAACACCTTAACCATACAGCTGTACCTACGCTTAATAACTATACAGAGTTTTAAAATTTGTACCCGAAACCACGTGATTGCAAAACGAACCCCTTAGCCGTACAGTTTTGCCTACGCCTAATAAATATATAAAGTTTTAAATTATGAACCACGTGAACTGGAAACGGCATGAACCCGAAACGACGTGAACTCGAAACTACGTCATTGCAAATCAAGCTCCCTAACAATACAACTGTGCCTACACCTAATAAATATATAAATTTTTACAATATGAAGCCGAAACCACGTGATTGCAAAATGAGCTCCTTGCCCATACAAATTCACCATTTTGAATTCAAACGAAATAATTGGAAATTGATGTAATGAAATCACTCGCTCACTCTATTCTTGTCGTTTCTAATCGTAAAACTCAACGGATATTTATTGATTTTAGGACATGTGCTTGATGCAATAAACAAACACTACTTGGCATTTTATTTTGGTTCATAGCCTGCACCCGTAGATGAACTTATTAAGGTAAACATCAGAGTTAACACACACGCACACACATATCATATATATATATATATATATA
>NC_068990.1:94558974-94565897 GCF_001194135.2 Octopus bimaculoides | reverse complement strand
TAAACATATATGTAATTGTAGGTGCAGTTGTGGCTGTGTGGTAAGTAGCTTGCTTACCAATCACATGGTTCCGGGTTCAATCCCACTGCGTGGTACCTTGGGCAAGTGTCTTCTACTATAGCTTTGTTTATTAGGTATTTAGTAGCAATCTCCTGTTTTTAGATTGTTTTGGATTAGTCACGAGTCCAAGAGAGACTTCACTTCATCTCAATGTTATTGTCTTCTTCAAGCCTTCAGGAAACATACCCCTACATGGTCTTTTTTTTTTTTTTTTCGTTTTGGTATACTGAGCGTTTCACTTCCAGGTCTTTTTTGAAGTATGTTAATGCAACTGTTTTGGGATTGTATGGGAGGTCATCAGGAAGAGAATGCTTCTTGAAGAGTTCGCTTCCGACACTTAGAATATTGTTTCCTTCACTTTTCAGCACTAAGTTAATGAAATTATTTTTGCTGTTGTTGATTAGCAAGTGCTATCTGAGGCTGCCTACTAATTTCAAGCCTCTACCTCCTCTATCTCTTCGAAGGTAGAGCCTGTCGATATCACTTTTTCTGTGGAGATTTCAGTTGAAGTCAGAATCTTGCGGGTTTTAATGTCTATGGAGTGGATTTCTTCTATAGACCACAAAAATGTCTCAAATGTTGGAATCAGCACTGGTACTGCGAATGCATTGTGGGAGTACCGCAAGAGAAGAGTTCCGGCTGCCTTATTTTTCTAAGTCTGCTATAATATTCTTGGGTCACTCTATCTTTATTCAAAGTACCTTCGTATAATATATTTTCATCAATGCCTAGGTACTCGTAGCATTCTTTGTGTGGGACAGGAGAGATAGTGAGAGCATTGCTGCACAAGTTTGGGGTCCGGGGAATAGATTTTCCCCGTTCAACAATCAAATATAAACATTTCTTTTGGCCAAATTCCATTCCTATGTTGGCTGAAAATATTATTAATTCCAGCTGGGTTTTTTCTTTTTCTTTTTTTTTTTTTTTTTTTTTTTTTTTTTTGCATTGTTAACATTTTAAACACAAATCTTGAGGTCATCCACAAAATTATGGGTTACATTAATATTTCTAACAGTTGCAGACCCTAGGATGTAGCCATTTGATTTTTGTAGCAGGAATGACAATGAATCTAACGCCAACATGGACAAACTTACAGAGACTCTCTCTTTGAAATATGCCCTTTGAAGTGTTTATGGCATTTGAGATGACCGTTCCATTCTCCGTTCTGAGAGCGAGAATTGTTTTCCAGGTCTTTGTTAGCCTCTCAATGGCAGTAATTAAGATAGCAGATTCTTTTACCAAATGGAGACACTTCAGTAGCCATGAGTGGGGGAAAGAGCCAAATGCTTTCCTCCAATCAAGCCCATACTGTTGTAAGGCTCCGACGATGTTTTTTTTTTTTGTTTTTTTTTCCAACTTCAAACCTGCTCATCAGTCGCTATGTTGCTGGACTCGCAATGATCCTGGAGGAATTGGTTGAGATAGATTGTACATAATGTTTAGGCAAGCAACGAGCCTATACTTTTCAGGCAACTCAGTGGTTTCGTTCTTGGCCACGAGATTCGTCCGTGCTATAGCAAATCAATTTCGTATGTCAATCTGACCTTCCATAGTACTTTTGAATAAACTTATTAGTGGTTTCCTGTAAAATGTCAGCTTGTTATACCAATATCCAACTATTAGGGCCCTTCCCGATGCCTTCCATTATACAGTTTGCCTACAGCTATGGTGAAAGCTTCCGAGTCAACTGCATATGTTTTGCTGTCTTATGCTAGTACACTACTCTCTCTCTCTTTACTGCATTTAGTCACGATGCACTGAGCTTGAGATTTCTCTTTTCGTTCCAGATTTTCAGCCAGAATAATACAAGATTTTCTGGGGGGGGGGGGATCTCTTAACAGTAATTTTTTCCTTCCTCGTCTCTTTATATAATGTCTGTGGGTTAGAAGCAAACTTGTGATTTATTCAGATTCGTTCAAAATTCTTCGCTCGAAGATTTCTGTTCATGTTTTTATGTATATGTATATATGTGCGGTTTGTTTTATTCTACTTTCGTCGGAAATTCTGTTAATGTGCATAGCTTCTAAGCTTAATATTGTATGTATGTATGGATGGATGCATGCATGCATGCATATATGTATGGATGTATACATGTATGCATGTTTGTCTGTATGTACATACATATCATTATTCAGTTTTATTTCAAGATTTCTTGCCACTTGAGAAAGAACCAGTTTCTAACCTAGCTCCAACGGTCTTTCATTGGAATTTCAACAGCAACAACAAGGTATGCATGCATGCATGTATGTATGTATATATATTTACTGATTTGTATGTTTGTTTTATGTATGTATTCTCATGCATATGCTTGCAGATCTAGACATGCTCATATATACTTAAATGACAAACTTCTGGAAAGTTTTACCGATTTTTACAATTCTAGCGATGGATTGAATCTGTAGTCTTTGAATTAGCTTTCTCCTTTCTGGCTTTGCGGAAGCCTAATTTCTGAAGATTGGCATTTAAGCAGTGTGTTACATATCCCAGGGTCCCAATAATTACAGGTATAAGCCTGAACTTGTAATCTGGATAGAGTAACTGCAGATAATACCGTGATGACATTTTCGGACAACTGCTTCTGATGTGGGTGATATCTTCAGTGTAAACTCCACAAAGTCTGCATCGGTTGTCACATTTTACTGCTTTTTCTGCATCTCTGTCCCTTTTGTGCATTGGGTATTTGGTTGATATTTCCTGTTCCTGGATTGCAAATACATACCCTTCAAAGTGGGAGGTAGTAATCTGGTTGTTGGTCCATGTATGTATGTATGTATGTATGTATGTATGTATGTATGTATGAGTGTATGTATATATATGTATGTGCGTGTGTTTGTCACCCATCACCGTTTGACAACCAGAGTTGGTTTGTTAACATCCTTGTAATTTACCTGTTCGACATAAAAGACCAACAGTACCAGATTTTAAGAATAACTAAGTACTGGCCTCAATTCCTTCGACTAAAACTCTTCAAGGCAGTGCCCCAGTATGGCCGCAGTCTAATGACTGAAACGCAGAAAAAAAGATAATGGTAAGAATATGAGTGAATAAAGAAGAAGAAGAAGAAGAAGAAGAAGAAGAAGAAGAAGAAGAAGAAGAAGAAGAAGAAGAAGAAGAAGAAGAAGAAGAAGAAGAAGAAGAAGAAGAAGAAGAGGAGGAGGGGGAGGGGGTGAAAGATGGAGAAAGTGGAGTAAGGAGATATAATGGAGAAAAGAAAAAGGCGAGACAGAAAGATCAAGAGAAACAGAAATGAAAACGAAAATAGGAATGTGAGAAAAAGAAGAGGGAAAACAGAGAAGAGTGGGTGGATACAAGAAACACGGAGGAGGAGGTATGTAGAGGGAGAGAAATGAGTAAAATAGAAGGAAAGTATAAGAAGAGATTAAAAGAATATGAGAAATAACGACATAAATGAAAATATGAGAGATTAAAAGTTATAAAGAGAACGAGAAAAAGTGAAGCATAATGGAAGAAAAGAGAAGAAAAGATAGAAGATTAGATGAGGAAAGAAAAATTAATTTAGAGAGAGAGAGAGAAAGGCAGAAAAGATAGAGAAAGGCATAGACAGACAGACTGACTGACAGAAAGATGGACAGACAGATAAATAGATAGACAGAGAAAAATGAGTGTTAAAAAGTGAGAGAAAACAGTAAGAGAATATAAGGTAGAAAGAGAGAGAGGATATAAAGAGAAAGATAGAGAGATGCAGTGAGAGAGAGAAGACGTTCTAAATAAAACCTCGAGTTGTCAGAGCCTCTCACACGAACAAACACGCTTTTGTGAAAGTTAGTAGTAAAAAAAGCACGCCACATGCGACAGTTGCCCTTTCTTTATTACAGAAGCACTTACTCGCCTGCAACAGAATTTCGATTCTGCTTTTATGTTGATAAGTTTAAAATAAAATGAATATTTAATAATTAGAGATTTATCTCTTGTGTTTTTTATAAGGAGTAATCTACAATTACTATTCTTTAATTTGAAACTTACTTTGATGAAAGAAAAATTATAATTAGACGCACAATGAATTATTTTGATAGTGAACAAAAAATTGGGTAAAGTTGGGTAGTTCTGCGTATAACAGGTATTTTTTTTTTAATCAAAAAATTAAACGTATGGTTCGAAGATATTTTTTGTTAACATACTCTTATCTCTATTTTCATGAATTATTTTAATATTAAGAAAAATTATGAATGGACAAACTTTAATTAAGAAAAGTGACATTTAGTGGCTACCATAGTTTATTGAAAGCTTATCGTCAGAACCACCAAATAGTCGAAGTGGGAGCGGTATGTTACTGTTGCATAGAGAATAAGAGAGGGTAAAAGGAGAAAGGTTTTTTTTTTTTTTTTAGAGAAAGAATAAAAGATAGACGAGTGGAGAGAAGGAGGGGAAAGAGTTAGTGATAAGAAGAATATTAAACGAAGAGAGAGAGAATGAGTGAAGCGAGGGGCGGGTCAATCACACACACATTCCACGTGCGCCATATTTGGCCGTGCCATCCATATATGGGAACCCCGTACTTCCAAACTTGATACGGGTAACACAACACGGCCAACCTCACATATTCTTCCGCGCTAGTTTCATTGCATACACGCAAATACACAGTTATTTTGCAGACAGTTATATTGCGAATGCCTGACAATATAGTAGTTTCCCTTAAACAATCATTAGTGCTTGTGTCGTAGTTATTTATTAGTTTTCTTTATATTTGACAATGGCGAATCGTAATGGACTTTTTTGGCGGAAGTATATATTTGTGTAGTTATTGAATGCTTGGCTGTAATTTGTTCCTCACTTTCCCGTTATGGCTTTCCTATTGACGGCAGTTCGTTTAATTTGGTAAATTATTCCTTTCTCGTTGACAATGCAGAATTCTAATCACTGTGAAACGTTAACAGTATCGCAGTACGTCCATTCAGATAACATAACAAATGGTAGTAGACTACTAGTGGATCAAAGCGTATTCAAAACTTCGGGAATTGCATCGACCGCTCCGAGTGGGGCTGACTCGAAACACTTGAGTTTGGCTCCAGGCAGCAGGATGCAGACAACCATGGCTTCAACACATTCCAATAACGAACTTGGTGACGATAATTCGGATTCAGATTCAGAAAGTGATTGTATTGGAAACGATTTACATTTACAATCACAGTCACATCAACAAAACCAAGGCCAACATCAGGTTAGACGACCGCCCGATGGACTAAAACCTGGCAAAAAGACAAAAGGTCGTGTCAAAATCAAAATGGAATTTATTCAAAATAAACTCCGCAGGTATACAACGTTCAGTAAAAGAAAAACTGGGATCATGAAAAAAGCTTATGAATTATCTACATTAACTGGTACTCAGGTAATGCTGCTTGTAGCGAGTGAAACGGGACATGTATATACATTCGCCACTCGCAAGCTTCAACCCATGATAACGAGTGACAGCGGAAAAGCCCTTATCCAAACCTGTTTAAATTCCCCGGACACTTCTGCCGATGGTCCTTCCCATCAACAACGTATGAACCCTACCGGATTCGAAGAAACTGAACTAACGTATTCAGTGGAGGATGAAAATAAAGCGGATTTGAAACCCCTTTTGGCCCAGATGCCAGGGGACCAGGTGCTAAACAGATCTCAACTTATAGGTAACGCCATGACGTCGTCGCCTCCGCCACCGCAATCAACGTCACTGTACGTTACTTCAACTGGTGTCGGTCAGAATCAGTTACCCATGGCCGCGCTGGTGCCTTCCACTCTATCAACGATACCATCTAGCTCTGCAACCACGACAAAGCCGGTTTCTGTTACTGCTGCTCATGCTACCACCGCCTCAACCCATTCTACCACCAGCAATGGCAACACGAACACTAATATCTCCATGCAGGTATCGCCTAGTCTGACGGCTATTTTGCAGCCAGGGACGCAATTTACAATCCCCTTTCAACAGGGGACCCAACAAATCGCCCAGGCGGCAGCCGCACCTGTGTACCGACTACCTAATACACAAGTAGTGTCCATAGCCAATATATCTGGCAACACCAATAATAATACAAACATGAGTAGCCCAACGACGGTGACTTCAGTAAGTGGAGAAGCCTTGCAACTAACAGCTTCAGCATCCACGACATCAGCGACGTCGGTTTCGACAAGTACAAATAACACCCAAAACCAGACTGTAAACCTTATGTCTGTCCCTGCCACGGGTCAGCATGGTACGACATCGGCCACAACTATGACCCCTGGATTTGTGATGTATCAGACCCCTCAAGGAGTCGTGTATGCCGCTCCTACACTGCCAGACGGTTCTCTTCTAAACTTTCAGCAATCAGCTGCCCTCCAATCTACGGATCAAAACAATGGAACCCAACAAATAATAACCCTTCCAATGCCCCTAAGCTCTCCAGTCCTGCAGTTTGCTACGACAGAGACTACGAATGCAATCGCAGAACTTTCCCAACCAAAGAAAGCAAGAAAATGAAATTTAAACATCACATCTCAGGCATACACATATATTTAAATATATACACTCGCAATTACATGGTGTATATACAGATATATATATATATATATATGTATATATATAAATTTATATATAAAATTATTTCACTCTGCGTTGAGTGTTGAAGTGTTTGGTGATTGAAGATATCGATCCAACAACACCGTTGAACCTGATGAACTTATTGGGGAGCGAAGATGCAGTCGTCACCTTTTGGAGTAATTGATGAAAGCCTGCTGCACTATGTTTTTTGCCGACCATCATTTATTAGTCTCATGTTTGTTATTTTTGTTTTTATTCTTTTGAAAAGTTTTATAATTTAACGATTTAATTTTATGCGTGCCTTTTTTACTTCCATTATATATATATATATATATATATA
>NC_068990.1:94557348-94557935 GCF_001194135.2 Octopus bimaculoides | reverse complement strand
ATATATATATATATATATATATATATATATATATATATATACACGCACACATGCATTTATAAGCTTGTATATATGCATATATATATGTACATATATGTATATATGCATATATATATATATGTACATATATGCACACACACATATATATATAGACTCACACAACCATACATATGTATATGTGTGCAGTTTGATGAGATTACTGTTTAGATGAAGAAAAAAGCCAGATTCCAGACTCGTTTCTCTTTTCAATTTTCTCCTTAATTGTTTAATAACGAAAGAGTTCTAGAAGATAAATGAAAGAGTAATTTATTCTAACGAGCATAATCAACAATAATAAGATTAGTTCCTCTTTTTGTTGTTACCAACAGTTTACTTCTACAATTAACAAAAAAATACTTGTAGTGTGTCTGCATGTTTTCAAAATAAGCACATTGGTGTCATCTGTATACACACACACACACAAGATGATCTTAAAATTGTTGGGAAACAAATAGGGTCTGTTTTCTGTTTTGATTAAGAGTTTACTATTACTACTACTACTACTACTACTACTAGCAGGTTCTTTGTTAAGTTTCTCCCCCCCCCCC
>NC_068990.1:94554113-94557250 GCF_001194135.2 Octopus bimaculoides | reverse complement strand
TATATATATATATATATATATATATATATATATATAATATCAGAATGCGCGTTTATGTCTTGCTTATAATACTTAAAGATATATATATATATATATATATAATATATATATATATATATATATATATATGTACATACATATATCAGCTAAGATGACCCTGTGCCTAACCAAGCTGGTTTCAGTATTTTCTTCAGATTTTACAGACCCACTTGGGGAACACTTACATATACATACATACATGTCTGTATTCATATGTGCATACATACATGCATATGCATATATTATATAATATACATACATACATACATGCACGCACCAGACCCGTATTTTTGAGTGGGTGTTTATGCTATTAAGTACTTCTGTGACTAGCTCCCTTTATATGTTTTTTATATCTTGCATGTGCATATTTATACAACACATTACATACATGTACATTATGAATTTCTTTGGACTTACACGCACATGTGCCTATGTGTGTGTATATATATATATATATATATATATATATATACACACACACACACACATGGGCAAGTATGCATTCGCTATGTCCCATAGATAATCATTAATGTCAACACTTCCTACAAATCCATCATTAAAAACTACTACTTCCTGTCAACGTAAACAAAAATAATAACTAGCCATTTAATTAATTCGTATTTAAAAAAAGAAATATTAACATTAACACCCTGTTCACTCTACATTGACCCCAAAAACTAGCTTTGGAAGAAAAAGAAAAAAAAAGAAATGAAAACCGTCGAAGACTTTGGCTTCTCTCTTCATTTAACAATTATATTTTTCACCCATCTCTAACAAAAAATATTGGGGGGGGGGGTTTCTTGCCTCCACACCTTCTCTGTTATTTCCAATCAAAACAAGACATATCAAGCTAGCTATTTGTTGTGCACGTTTGTGTGTCAATCTTTCTAAATCACCTTTTTTCATTTATATATTTTTTGCTTCTGTTCATTTGAATCAAACCTTCTCTCCTAACCACACCAATTTTTTTATTACAAAATTTGTTTTCAGGAATGGATGAATGGGTGAGACATAGAGTAGCAAAAATATCAGCCTCAACCCGTTTTTTCTCTGTCTATCAGTCTCTCTCTCTACACACACACATATAACGCATCTACTTGTGTGTAACTCGCTCTATTTTATACTTTATTTTAACTGTTAAAAAAGTTGGGTGCGACTTATACTCGGTACAATGCAGAAACTATGAAGGAAAAATTTGTTCCGATTTAACACTAAATCAGGAAGTATACACGAGTAAATATGGTGTGTGTGTGTGTGTGTGTGTATATATATACATACACACACACACACGCATATCTTTATTTGGGTATATATATATATATATAGAGAGAGAGAGAGAGAGAGAGAGATTTATAGATATATATATGCATATAAATATATATATTTATAATCTAGAAACAGCAGTCAAAGAACTACTGATTCTAAACTACAAATTTTTCTCTAAAAATTTGTAGTTTAGAATCAGTAGTTCTTTGACTGCTATTTCTAAATTTTTAGTATGTTGGAGAAGCAACCCATTGCTAATCCCTGTATATTTATGACGATAAATGATTTTACCGATAAAGGTTTTTTTCATACTGAACTACTTGGCAAAATTGTTAATTATTAATTCTATTACTAATTGACGATTCCCTGCCCTTATTCTTGTATATATATTTATAGATATATATATACACACACACACGTGTGTGTGTGTGTGCGCTATTCTATTACAAACTCCCACTCCCCATTTCATATCTTGACAATTACTTCTCTAGTGCATCAGGTATTTCAATCTGCTCCCTCCTTAGGACGCTATTTATTTTTTATACCTTCCTTGATCATGTCCTTCCAACCTCTTTGAGCTATGCTTTCACGGCTAATCAAGAAATTTCATTTGAAAATTAGCTGCACCCGTTAATTCATAATTACAGCTTGTCAGGTCTCTATTTAAGATAGAGGGAGGGGGAGAGGTGTTAATATTACATCAATAAACGAAGGGAGGATGTGGTTCTGGTTGTAATTCTGTAACAGATGGTACCATACATTTTGATGCTAAATTAAGAACTCTTATCTGTCTATCCACACACACACACACACTCATATATAGATATATGTATGTTGTCTTAAAAAACAACTTACTTGAATAGATCATCCAGGGTTAGAGTTCCCCTTTAACATTCTATACTCAAGCATTTAATAATAATAAATATCATAAATTGTTTTTCACATTGCAAATAAAAGGAAACATTAACTGTGTGTGACAAAAAAAAACGAAAGTTCACTCAAACAGGGCTGTGATTTTATTGTTTTGGGTTTTTTTCCCCCCTTCACCCTCAACTATATTAAGAGAATGACAGAGGGCCCGAACAGCTGAAAACAGCAGGTACGCCAAGGTGTTATTGTCACTCGTTATTGTCGTTTAGCCCCAAATCAACCTGTCAAGCTGATTTATGCCTAAAAGAGTTCCAGCCATGACCATCTCTCTTCTTTTGTCCAATGTGTCCATCCTCCTTTTTTTTTTTTTTTTCCTTTTAACAGTAGAATGTGATTTCAAGGATATTTGGTTGCTATTTCTAGCATACTGTGTGACTGCATTAGAGTGTCTCATTTATAGTTGGTCGTTGTAATCAGTAGCTGCATTGCAAAATTCATAGTTTATTGCTTTGCAGTGCTCACTTCAGTTCCTCCAATTTCAAAACTTACCTGTTTCTCATTGTATGCAAGAGGAGAGCTGCAACCCCCACCAATCCCCACATCTTCTACAGGGAAACATTGCTCGAGTGAATTGTGCAATTCAGAAGGTCGGCAATTTAACTAATTTTCTTTTACTGCAGAGTTTACAGGTATTTTATATATTTTTAAAAAATAATTTCTTGCATATTTTGTGATGTCTTAACAGAATTACTCTCTGCTACATATACATTATGTGTGTGTGTGTGTGTGTGTGTGTGTAATATAATACACACACACACATATATATTTATATAGTATTTATAGTGAAACTGAAAAGTGTAACTGATCATCAGTTGTTTTATACACACACACACACACACACACACACACACACCTTATTATCACTTCTCTCTCTCTCTCTCTCTCTCTCTTTCTCTCTCTCT
>NC_068990.1:94543144-94554103 GCF_001194135.2 Octopus bimaculoides | reverse complement strand
TCTCTCTCTCTCTCTCTCTCTCTCTTTCTCTCTCTCTCTCTCTCTCTCTCTTTCTCTCTCTCTCTCTCTCTCTCTCTCTTACATTTGTTTAGTTAGCTGACAATTTCTCCCTTGAAATATACCAGTGTAGAAAAAGGGTTGCATCAGGCTCCTTATTTACCAAATGTTGCATCCCCTTTACTTCTACACTATTATACAATTAACTCTATTTAAATGAGGTTTTATACTTAAGTTATGAATTCCTTAATTTGCTCAATTTCAAGAATGATCAGTCAATACTTGGATGGCGCCAGACATTAAACTAAACTCGGCACTCTTATGATTTGTTTTTCAAATTTTTAATTTTAATATCCGCAAATTCACGACACCAGCAGCTAACTACATAACTAATCTTTAATGGGAGTGTGGTTTGAGTTCAAAATAAACAGGGATTGCCTATAGTTTGTGTGTGTCTATATATATATATGTGTGTGTGTGTGTATATATTATAGTTTCTTTATATAAATCATCATCATTTTACATCTGTTTTCCATGCTGGTGTGGGTTGGCCTGTTTGACAGAGTCAACTTTGGCATAGTTTCTATGACTTGATGCCCTTCCTAATGCCAACCACTTTACGGTGTGTGCTGGGTGAATTCTTCTTCTGTATTTTATAACTACTTCCTTTCTCAGAAACAGTATGTCCTCTTAGCAATTATCTGATTACAAAATCTAATATTTATAAGAAAACTGAAAATGTCTTTCACAGCTTTGGCTGGATTGAGTAAGCAAATTTTCTTCTCTATCATTCCATCATTTTCATAATATAAACAGGCGCAGGAGTGGCTGTGTGGTAAGACGCTTGCTTCCCAACCACATGGCTCCCAGTTCAGTCCCACTGCATGGCACCTTGGCCAAATGTCTTTTACTATAGCCTCAGGCTGACCAAAACTTTGTGAGTGGATTTGGTTGACTGTGGCCATGCTGGAGCACTGCCTGAAAAGGGTTTTTGCCAAAGAACTCGAGCCCAGGACTTATTCTTTGTAAGCCTAGTACTTATTCTATCAGCCTCTTTTGCCATACCGCTAAGTTATGGGGACATAAACACACCAGTATCAGTTGTCAAATGATGGTGGAGTGGGACAAACACAGACACAGAGACCAATAGAATAAGTACTAGGCTTACAAAGAATAAATCCTGGGGTCGATTTCTTTGACTGAAGACAGTGCTCCAGCATGGCCACAGTCAAATGACTGAAACAAGTAAAAGAATAAAGAACCCATTGTGCTTCTCACTATAATTATTGCGATATAATATTGTATATTTTTAAAAGTCTCATGATAATGTCCATTTGACCATGCTGGCATGGATTGGACAGGTCTGCCACAAAGCATATCATCCTTCTTCACAATCCTGTGTATCCTCCTTTCTCTGAGGCTCAGCAGCTTAAGAAGATATGACCACTGTTCCTCATGATACCCTAAGTCTTCTTATGTCATTAAACCTTACATTGTAAATATATTTTGCACATTTTCCCCATCACATTCATTGTCTTTTTACTACATAGAGCCATACCACATGCATTAGCATTTTTTTACGACTTTTCTTTTGAAATGCAAGAACCTTTGTTTCAATTAATTTTGAATATAATGAAGACTTTAGTAAAATAACTTTGTTATTATTAAGTTGGTGTTTGTATCATAAATTAACGTGGAAGGTTTTGATTTCGATCACTTTAAAACAAAATGATTGTATCATTCAACTAGAAGCAGTCTCAGGTTGGTTGGTATACAACATAGTTAACTGATGTGCACTTAATGCCTACTTCTAGTCTCTCGGTTAATTTATGCATCACCTCTCATGCAAGATATCACTACCCACATAATGGATTGTACTCGGTCCTCTTATTTCCATACATTTTTCACATGCAATGTCCATATCTTACTGGCATTCAATATCACAACCTTCATACATGCTTCATAATCTACTTTTTGTCAACAAATGTAATCATTTCATGGGTGACCATGCTGCTAACTGTTCCATCATTCTGCCAGTAATCCCACTTCATCTTTTATGTCCAAAATGGTATTGAGTTCCTTTCTATTCATTTCCCACATGTTGAACAGATTGTATGATGCCTGTGTACATACAGCTATGCCACACAGCAGTGAAATATGGTCTGTGACTACAGAGGACTTGTGAAGGCTTGAAAGAAATGAAGCTAACATGCTCCACTGGATGGGTAATGTCAATGTGCACACATGGCAGGGTGTAATTGATTTAAGTAGAAAGGCTGGGTATGAGAGGCATCAGATGTTGTGTGCAAGAGAGAAGACTGTACTGGTTTGGTCATGTGATGCATATGGATGAGGACAGCTGCAAAAGAAGTGGAGAGAACCTGTGGAAGGGTAGACCCAGAAAGACATGGGATGAAGGGGTGAGAAAGGGCCTCATTGAGGGACTGGGAGTTGTGGTGATTTGCTGTACTTGATAAGATACATCAAGCTAAGGAAAATTGCTGTCTTCCACACATACAGGCTTGTCATTTTGGGTGCTGGTGCCACATAAAAAGCACCCATGCTGGTGGCACATAAAGTGCACACAGCTCACTGTTAAGTGGCTGGCATCAGGAAGGGCATCCAGCTGTAGAAACCGCAACAGACAATTGGAGCCTGGCCAGCTCTATGTCAAACCATCCAACCCATTCCAGCATAGAAAGCAGGCATTAAACGATGATGATGATGATCTCACCTGGTTACCTGGCACCCTAAGTATCTTTAACAGAGTCCACTTTGTTGCGAGCATTCAAGCTAAGTCTCTGATTTGTGGATACCTTCCTCTCGCCTGTCTCAAAGACCCTGTAATGGGTCATGAGTTCTGCCTTCCCTTCCTTACTAAAAGATTATCATCATCATCATCATTTAATGTCTCTTTTCCATGCTGGCATGGATTGGATGGTTTGACTGAAAACTGCCAAGCTGGGGAACTGCACCAGGTTCCAGCCTGATCTGGCAAGGTTTCTATGGCTGGATGCCCTTCCTAATGCCAACCACTCCAACAGTGGTAGTGGGTGTTTTTTACATGGGTGCCAGTTACACAGCACCAACATCAGCTACGACTACGATCTCACTTGGCTTGAAAGGTCTTCTCAAGAACAGCATATCACCATCGGTCTGGGTCCCTTGTTGCTGCTTCCATGAGGCTCATGATACAAAGCAATATGATTGATGAAAACTATTGAAGGCAGTGCTCCAGTATGGTTGTCACAGTTCAATGACGAAAACCAATAGAAGAATAAAATCATAAGAGTGCACAACATTACAAGTGACAGTGGTCTTCTTAGTAGAGAACTTAGTGTATGTACTCTTTTTTAAGAATACACACTATGGACATTAAATGATGATGATGATGTTCTCTTTTGAAGATGATTCATTTAATACCTTGCTCAATTGACTTCCATGTTTGAGATACATTTGAAAATCAAAAGATTAAAAAGTTACTAAATGAGAATAAAGATAAACTAATGACTTCAAGAAGACTCTAAAATTCAGGGATTATAGTTATAAGGTGAACCCATTTTGTGATTGGAATGCTAGTTGTTCTGCTAGACGTGCCTTATCCACATGGCCAAGCTCACCGCAGATGTTTCACATCTCAAATTTATGTTGTTTTACCATTCAGCTGGAATTGGGTATTGAACTTCCACAATAGCAACAATAGATTAGAATAGTGAAAACATTTGATTAGAACAATATTGATTTCTATATTTAAAAAAAATAATTTGCTGTGGTTCACATTAGTTCTAATCTGATAAGGAGACTGTTCATTATATTGTTAATTATTTTAACAGACTTGACCTTTGACATTTCTGTTCAATTGACTAAGTTGGGATTTGAATCAGATATAAGCCTGTCTCTCCAAGACAGCATCACTTCGACTCATTTACATCCTTTCTGTATAGGAATACATCTAAAAGCAATGATAAAAATGCCAATGCCACAACAATATCATCCATTCTAACTCCCAAGGTCAGTTCCTGAATACTTAAGAATATTCATTAACTCTTTTGATATCAACCTGCCATAAACTGCCCCTGGTTCTGTAATAAGGTTCCTGTTTTAAAGGGATCTGAATTACAACCTTGCAACAAAATTTGTTAACTTACGTTCTAAACATCAGCTTAATGACAAAGTTATTTTATTAAATTCTTCATTATTTTCAAAATTAATTGAAGTAAAAGCAGTGTTCTTCAGCAGAAATGAATGGGTGAAGACCATGAGGGTTTCCTTGACATTTCAACTGAAAGATTCCTTTTCCTTCAACATTAAAGATAACAACTCATAACATGTTAAACCTACATACCCTGAAAGCAATATAGTCTGAAAATTACTGAGTCCAAGAAGCTCTTTGAGTAATTTCATGCAATCAAAAAGAGGCAGTGTGTATTGAACAAAAGCAACCATTTTATCAATCATTCTGGATCAGAGTTGTCCTTGAGACAATGAACCAATGACCCAGCTATTCTGGTGTCAGCTGCGGGTTACACAAAGTCCATAGAAATGTTTGCTTTCTCAGGCTCTGTTACAATATCCTTCAACAAAAAACAACTTCCAATAAGTAGATTATCAATTGTGCAGAGTCTATCATTTTAGCATGGCTGAAGTTAAGCACGTCTGTCATGTTACATCTTGACAAGCACTGTGTGTCCAAAGCAACTGCTTTAGGAAATCTACCTTATTCAAAAACACCAATGTTTAGATCATCAATAGGTGCCTTGTAGATTTCCACTAGCCAAAAACCTCCCCTCCTTCTTATCCTTAGACCTTAGAACTCCACATTCATATATGGTGTCTGCATCCAGATTTATTTAAATACCAATATTTTCTATATTCCATAACAGAATTGATTTTTATATCCCTATTATCTCCTAATTTATCAAACAAGAAATCCAAGTTCAAAGACCAAGTGAGATCTGGAGTGGGAATGAAAGATACTCCTCTTTGTGAGTGCAGGATACTTTCTAACTCCAGCTGCATTTCCTCCTGCCTCATGGTTTATCCCTCAATTCATCTATCTTTTCTTGATTTCTCTCTCAATCCTGTCCTTTCTATCAGAATTAACAGAATTTGGTGAGAAATAGGCATTGGAGCATGTGCATAGCACTGAACATAATTGTTTCGTACAGTGACCTGCTCTGCTTGTGACAGATCAAGCTACCAAATGCAACCAGTTTGGATTAATAACTTGGTCAGTCTGAGTGTAGGATCTTTACCAAGCAGCATACTCTTAGATTCCTGAAGTTCATTTATAACATTCTCCAGGCTAAAAAAACATCCAATAAGCAAACATCTATCATGTAGCTTATCATTTGAACACACCTCAAACTATTGATATTTTTGTTAACAAACATGAAATTTAAGTCAAAGGATTAAGACATTGTTCTGCTTCTCCAAGATACCATCAGTCTGGCCGTAAATATTTTAAAGCATGGTGTATTCTTACAATCAATTAGTTTGTTATCCATAAGACTACTTCTCATTCACTCAGTCATAAATGAATCCAGAGCTAATCTTTTTGAATCTCTTCTCCTGAAGGTTCATTAGTTTGGGTTGGTGTAACTAGTTTTCATGGGTTCGTATATATCAGCTTTAGAGAAGTAAAATATTAATTTAAAGGTGTAGATTATTGACTTCTAAGGGTATGGGGAGATAAAGCATGCAGCAATTATATTAAAACTCCATATTTGATTGCTAATGTGGGGAACAACAATCCAGCTGTCTTATTAACCCTTTTGGTACCAACTCACCTGAATGCCATCCATAGTTCTATGATACAAACTTCCTGTTTCAAAGTTATCTAAATTGAAACCTTACATGTTAATTTATGTTCCAAGCACCAGCTTAAAAACGAAAAAATTACTTATCTAAATTCTTCATCATTTACAAAATTCATTGAAACAGAGGAAATGTATTTCAGTAGAAATATGATAAAAGAGTTAAATTTCTTTTATATATCATTTGTTCTATGTGAAGATATTTAAAAGAAACCTTTTAATAAATAAAAATAAAACATTTTAAAAGACACAAGGCCTTATGTACTTCAAGACATGCTTATCACATGAAAGATAGTCCTTTATCTGTTTTAGAATTGTATTTCAAGAATGACTCTTATTCCTGAAGACATGAAAGTTGAATAACCTAATTCACTTAGAATAGTAAAGAAAAGGTATGCTGAAATTTAATTCTCTCCAGAAAATAACAAAATCTTAATCCCTAGGTGTATTAATGATTTTTCAAACTAAATTAATTGATAACTTCAATGAAATTTATCAAGTACAATTTGAGGCTGATTAAAATTAGAGGATAGACTTTAAAAAATGCTATAAAGCACCTGGTTGTACTAGTATAAGAATAGTTAACAAATTTGTGCTACATCAGTATTATTATTATTATTATTATTATTATTATTATTATTATTATTATTATTATATCCTTATTAAGTTAAAATCTGGATCAGATGAAATTGGTGATGGCCTGCACCAGCAACAGTTGCATTGTTAAGCATTGAGTGAAAGCTCATCTGATAACATCTATGATTGCTTTACTCTTTTCTTTCACTATAATAGAATTATGGTTTATTTTGGCTAAGAAGGGGGTGTTTTGGATTGCTGTTGTTGGTAAGCTTTGTTCTTTTGTTTTTTGCTTAGTCATAAATCTGAAATAAATAGTTAGCCAGCTATATCTGCACTTTATTGAAAGAAATAGCAGTTGCCTGTTTGCTAAAGATGAAAATATCACAGCCAGCCCATAAAGCTAACGAATTGTTGGCTTCTTTATATATATAAATATATATATCTTCTGTGTGTGTAAAGAATATTATCTTTTGTCTAACTAATACTTATCTTAATTATACATATATGCTCAACTCACACACATACATATGCACATTAATAGGCATGTATGTATAAACATACATGTATGCTTTAATGTTTTGTAATAACTTCTTGGAAATTTCAGTTTGGTAAACTTTAGACATTTTAAGTTTTATTTTTAATGTATGTGTGTGTGTGTGTTCACATCCTAACTAAACTCAACTTTTTCTATTAACCATCAGATAGTGAGAAGTCTGGTTGTGGAGTGTGAGTTGTTGAACCAGTAACTAAAGGTTAAGGCTATCTTTGGGGAATTATATCAGTAAAATTACAGCCTGTCTAGATCTGTCTGTCTGTCTCTATTTTCATGGAAGATTCTCTCTAAACCAGACAGAAATAGATTGCATATTTAACTTGTTTGTTCACACACACATATATATATATATATGCATATAAATGTGTATGTGTGTGTGTGTGTGTATATATATATATATGTATGTATGTATGTATCCAAATACGTGTATGTATGTGTGTGTGTGTATATATATATATATATATATATATACACACACACACACACACACACACACACACACACACACACACACACACAAACAAACACATACATATGTAAATTATACATATATATTGCTGTTCTGATGAGTTAATATTTTTTAAAGCTATATTTTAAGAAAATTTGTTGGCAACACCTAAAAATCAGAATCGTTGGTGAGAATTTGCCTTTTTTTCTCTTTTGGAAAAGTTTTATTTGTTTTGGGTATGTATTTATATATATATATATATATATATATATTACTTTTATAATATATTTCTTCTTAAAAGCGAAACTTGCATTGCTTGGGTTGAAAGCTAGTTTAAGAATCTTACTTATTTGGTTAATACTTTTGTTGTTTAGTCAGGCCATATTAATTGGTACCTGATGGTTGTTATAAAATGTCTAACTGAAAAAATAATATTTCTTTTATTCTCTGAAAGATTTGTTTAGTTTATTTAATGACCACATAATCACCATTGTCATTACTGTCTTATAGCAATTTCTCTTCAGTTATCTGGGTAGTTAAAAATCAAAATGGGAAATAATGATAGCTAGAAATTCACTGCTAACCCTAACAGGGCAACTTGTGTTGCACTGCTAACATTCGACTCATTTTTGCTTGCTTTCAGTTTAAGCAAACCATCCTGCACATGCTGGGATTCAGCTTCACTTTACTTGATGCAGTCGTCCTTCATTGAGTTCTTACGTAAGCAACCTCATTTGTGTAGCTTTTGTAACTACATGAAGATATTGAAAGAACTGTTGAAAAAACTAATTACATTGTGTGTTTGCATAAACTCTTTGTTTTTAATTTAGGCACAAGGCCAGCAATTTTGGTGCGAGGGGGTTAGTCAGGAACATTGCCCCCAGTATTTTTGACTGGTACTTTATTTTATTGACCATCCCGAAAAGTTGAAAGGCAAAGTTGTCTTCAGCAGGATTGTGGTTGTGGGCTGTATGGTTGAGAGCCTGGCTTCCCAACCACATGGTTTCAGGTTGGATTAGATGAACAAAAATGGCTTTCAACGAGGTTTTATATATATATATATATATATATATATATACTCTGTTTTTACTTGTTTGTCATTTGACTGTGGCCATGCTGGAGCACCACCTTTAGTCAAGCAAATCGACCCCAGGACTTATTCTTTGGACGCCTAGGACTTATTCTATAAGTAACTGCTATGTTACGGGGACAACCGATGCTGGTGTATTTACGTCCCCATAACTTAGCAGTTTGGCAAAAGAGACCAATAGAATAAGTACTAGGCTTACAAAGATTAAGTCCTGGGGTTAATTTGCTCAACTAAAGGTGGTGCTCCAGCATGGCCACAGTCAAATGTGTGAAACAAGTAAAAGAGTATATATATATATATATTATATATACTTTCCCAAGAGGGCTGACAGTGATTTTGGAGTTTCGGCCTGCTAGCTTACATCAGATTGTCTGACAAATGGTAGCAAGCCAAAACTTTGTAGTCAGTGCCATCCCACTTCATGAAATAAATATAAAAAAGTATTGAGCAATTGTTCAATTTAATGTTAAATTGCTTTTATTATAACTCAACTTAAAACACTCACACACACATTTTATCCTTTTTTCTCTTGCAATATGTGTGTGTGTGTACTCTGATGCCTTCTCACTATCATCCTCTATCTCTCTTTCCCACTCCACCCCAATTGCTTTCACCCACCTACATGCAAACTGAAGTAGCCATGTTTCTCTATGAAACCTCTTCCTGTCCCATCTCTCATTTTCTCACTTCACAACACCTACCACTGAAAAAAGAAAATAGAAACACACACACATGCAGAAAATTATGATAAACACAAGTTTATATTAATTATTCTCTCCCTACATTTTATTATTGTGATTATTTGCAACATCTGAATCGTATTTTTCAAGTGCATCATCTGTCGTGGTTCAGCAACCAGTTGCACTTGGAACCTCCAATGCAGAGACTGCAAGTAAGCACAATCAGTGAATTGCTCTCAGAGCCAACAAATGTTATAAACTTGTGTCTATCATAATTTCTCCTACTTTTACTCTTTTATATCATAAAACTAGTAAATACTACTAAGTACAGTAAGTAATCCAAACCACTTTTACCTGGAAGCAGATTTGGTTATGATACTCTATATGGAGTTCTAAACTCACCAGTAGCAGTTGTACATCTTAATTCTACACACAGGATATGCTGTATGTGCGTGTATATATATATATAATTGTAATGTGTGTCTTTTCCTTTATAGGATTTGCAGATGTTTCAAAATTATATCTTTTTTTTTTTTTTTTACCTGAAAGAGACAGAGAAATATGATGCTGATGTTTTAATGCTGAGATAACAAATGTCGTAGATTTTGTTGGCAGTAATCCAACAGTGGAGATCAGGGGCCAACTAAAGCTAGATTATGATTAGTTACCCCAACACATACGAGACTGACAGATTTGAGGTGGGAAAGTTAGTGGTGGGTTTTGCTGAATACAATTATCTAATCTTCCATAAAACCTAAAGCTAAAATTCTATCAGAAGCCATTCCATTCCATTTCTGGTCCACATCTTTCGGATTACTACCAGTCACTATATTCTGGACAGTAATCTGGGTCTGACTCTTGCACTAATATTTTCTTGTTCTTGGGGGATAATTTACTGATTTCTGTTTAATACCCAAGATTGTGATTTTAGAAGATTTTTTTCCCTATGTTTGAAAAAAAGATTGATTTATTTATTATTTATTTATGCACTGTTAGCTTCTGCTGTGTGTATATACATTGCTGCACACGAGGTGTGTGTGTGTGTATTTATATGTATGTATATATATACGTATATATATATTTATGTGTGTGTATGTATATATATATTCAATTATACATACATTTATATGTACGTCCAACCCATGCCAGCATGCAAAATGGATGTTGAGAGATGATATATATATGCATATAAAAATACACACTCATACAAACTTATACATATGCATATTTGTATATTATATGTGTATGTATATATATGTGTGTGTGTGTGTATATATATATATATATATATATACACACACACACAAGCAAAAACATACACAGGATCAGAATAAAACTGAAGATTCAGTTCCTAATTTTTTAAAATTATAACATAAATTACATAATGTTTAAATGTGTTTTATTAGCAGACACACCAGCAACTTTGCAATATACACACACACATATATATATATATATATGTGTGTGTATATATATATATATATATATATATATATAGTCACCATAATTTCTTTCTACATATTTTTGTAAGATTTTAATCTAGTATAATTATTTTGCATTGTAAATGAATCTATTTGATGTTTATTTAAGACATAAAACATTAAAAAAACATACAAAATTGGCTTCTAATATTCTTCTTTAATTGTCACAATGAAACAAGAAGAAACATTTTATAGTAAAACAAAGATTTGAATTATATATACATATATATATATATATATATATATATATATAGATAGATAGATAGATAGATAGATATAGATATATATATATATATATATATATATATATATATA
>NC_068990.1:94539196-94541862 GCF_001194135.2 Octopus bimaculoides | reverse complement strand
TTATATCCATTATCCAAGATAAATGGTCTCCTTTCTGCCTCTTATGCCAACAATGCTTGACCAACAAATCAATGAAACCAAATCGTCTTGAGTTACATTTAAAGACGAAACATAGTCATCATCATCATCATCATCGTTTAACGTCCGCTTTCCATGCTAGCATGGGTTGGACGATTTGACTGAGGACTGGTGAGCCAGATGGCTACACCAGACTCCAGTCTGATTTGACAGTTTCTACAGTTGGATGCCCTTCCTAATGCCAACCACTCTGAGAGTGTAGTGGGTGCTTTTACGTGCCACCAGCACGAAGGCCAGTCAAGAGGTACTGGCAACGGCCACATTCAAAATGGTGTATTTTATGTGCCACCGGCACAAGTGCCAGGAAGGCAACACTGATAACGATCATGCTCAAATGGTGCTATTTACGTGTCACTGGCACGGAAGCCAGACAGCTGCTCTGGCAACGATCACGCTTGGATGGTGCTCTTAGCGCTCCACTGGTACAGGTGCCATCACGATTTCACTAGTGCGTATATAAATTCAGATTTGAATTACTTTTTAAGTTTTTGAAGGAGAAGTTTGCAAAGAGAACAACAATAATGTCTCTGTTTATTACACAAACTGTTAATGCCCGTTGTACTCTTGAGGCTAGTTATGAAATTTCATTATTCATTGCTAAATGTGGGAAAAATCATACTATTGGAGAGGATTTAATTAAACCATCAATATCAGCATTTTTTAAAACAGTCCTGGAAAAAGATGACAATTGTTCAAGTCATGCCACTCAGTAACAATACTGTTAGTAGAAGAATAGATGAAATGAGGGAAGATATTGTAACACAACTTGTTGAAAAGCTGAAATCAAGAAAATTCCCATTACAAATGGATGAATCAACTCTAAGAGACAGCGAGGTCATATTGCTAACCTATGCAAGATATATTGATAAAGGTGAATTTGCTGAAGAAATGATATTCTGCGAATCATTAGAATCCACCACTACCGCTACTGATATATATAAGATAAGCTAAAAAATTACTTGGATGTCAACAATATACCAATAGAGAAAATAACATCTTGTGCTGCAGAAGGTGCTCCTGTTATGATGGGCAAGAAAAATGTCTGCTTAAAATTGGTGAAAGATGAGAACCCAGAAATGCTTCTTGTGCACTGTGTTATTCATAGAGAGAACTTAATATCCAAAAATATGTCTCCTATTCTCAATGAGGTACTAAAATCAGTTATAAAATGTATCAAAGTTAATACCAAATGTGAACGTCTTTTCAAGCAGTTTTGTGAAAATGCAGACTATGTGAGACTTTTATCTCACCCTGAGGTAAGGTGGCTCTCAAAGGGGAATTGTTTGAAAAGATTTATGGAACTATTTGATGTTAGTGACTTTTTAAGTGACAAGCCTGAAATGAAGCACCTGCTAACCGTTGATGGTAAAGCATTTGTGAGTTATTTAACAGATATCTGTGAAAAACTGAATATGTTAAATGAACAACTTCAAGGATCAAATAAAATTCTTATTGACTTAACCAACTTTGCAAGAAAATTGTTGTTACCGTTTCCATCTTCAAGTTTAGCCGAATGTGGCTTTAGTGCTGTAAATGATTTGTTATTGAAGAAAAGAAATTGACTGGATATCACTAAACGAGGAGACTTGAGACTAAATTGGTGCCTAATATCAAATCTCTCAGTAGCAGGCATGAAGCACAAGGATCTCACTAACTTTAGTTTATTTATTTTATATTCAAATAATTTATATTTCTGCACTTCAGTTCTCTATTATATGTTTGTTGTGTCTTGCTTGACACTGTTCTGTGTGGTGACGATGTACTTCGTCATCAACCTGACTGGCCCAGACTGCATGAGTGAACAAACATAGAGGGGACAGCACAAGGAAAGATAGAACACCACAGTAGGGACAAAAAACACAGAACGACTGAATGAAGTATGAACAATAATAAATGAAGATGACATGGCTGCATGCTCCCCACTGCCTTCAAACATTCCTCTATGACCTCTACTGTGGCTATTTCTATCTTTTCCATTGACATGGACAGCATTCTATATACCACTGTCTGCTTTGTCACACTAGCTGTTAAATTTTCTGGCGAGATCAACCTCAAACTGATTCCTTCCTTTTCAATCATTCTGTTGAACTCCTTTAACTTCCTTTACTCCATTTTCACCTCTCGAACCTGTAATACGTCTGCAGTTAAACTTCTTCCAGCAGCTAAAGCATAGCTGCCGGCTGGAACTCCATTCTTCTTTTTTCTTCTACTTCACCCATAAATGGGGAAGAAAACAAATATAAACTCACAGGCAAAAGAAACAGCATAACTACAGATTGCTGCCCCACCCTTGACTTTGGATGATCATAACTTTCGGAAAAATGGATATTTTTTAATGAAATTTTCTACGAACATGTGTAGATACCGAATATATAAAGCTTTTTGGGGAAAGTGTTTTAGGAGGGGGTGGGGTGGAGAATTTCGGAAAATTCACCGACGTCCACTTCAATTCGTCATAGCTTTCAAGAAAATAGATATTTTTTAATGAAATTTTCTACAAATATACCTCAGACTGTGTAGATTCCGAGAACATAGGAATTTGGGGGTGTGAAAACAATTGGGAGTTACTTTTGAAGGCCGTTCCCCAC
>NC_068990.1:94523448-94535817 GCF_001194135.2 Octopus bimaculoides | reverse complement strand
CAAAAGCCTTTTGGTAGTCCACCCAGGCCATACTGAGGCCTTTCTTCTTTCTGCGGCTGTCTTCAGTTATGGCTTTATTGATCAATAATTGATCTTTACAGCCGTATGAGCCCTTGCAGCATCCCTTCTGCTCTTCTGGAAACAGGTTGTTATTTTCCAGGTGCTTACTCAATCTCTGCGATATTGTTGCAGTAAAGGCTTTGTAGATCGTAGGGAGACAGGTTATAGGTCTATAGTTTTGTGGTTTCTCTGTTTCCGTGGATTTGGGGATTAAGATGGTTTCCCCTTTCGTGAGCCATTCAGGCATTGTCTCTGGCTCTGCTAGTATGTTGTTATTATTATTATCATTATTATTATTATTATTATTATTATTATTATTATTGTTGTTGTTGTTGTTGTTGTTGTTCAACTCTATGTATTACGCATTCGAACCGTGCTATTCGAATGTATTCCACATTCTTACCAGCAGCCGTTTATGAACACATGAGCGACCTGACTGAAATCCTTCATCGGACTTGTATTATTAGGAAAGAAATATGTAATTAATTCCACAAACACACGATGTTTTGCGTTTGTCACAGTATTTCTTTGCTATTTTGACTTTTCTTTTTGCAAAAGAGATTGCTGTTATTTCTGCGATCATATTTTTTGTGACTTTCAAAACAAAAAACAAAAAAATGAACTTTAATTTCACATAAATTACTTTGTCATAATTACTGCGGGAATCTTTGCAGAAAGGTGAGTAGATTGATTAGATGTTTCTTTCATTATGTTATCGCAGTTTTGTGAGATTTGGCTGTTGTTTCTAGTACCGGGGTTTTTCCGAAAACCCGCCCTTCCATTCGATCGTGCATGGGCGTTTATTATAAGTCGAAACGGAGTTAGGGTTCTTGTTTGCCTTCTTTCCAGACGTCCATTTGCTCTTCGTCTGTAAACAAATTCAAAGGATTTTGAATATATATGAAAACGGGTTCAACGATCATATACCATTAGTGAAAAAATTAAGTGCTATTAAACGAGTGAAAGAACATTCTAGCAATTTATCTGCTGTGTCAGAAAACGATTGAGAGAATGGTGCCCAAAAGAAACTGAGTCAGACAAGAGGAGGCGCAGAGCAATTGGTGGAGGCAGAAGACCAACACTCAGATATCTAAAGACTGAACTCTTACAGCGTGCAAACAATATAATTGTAAATTATCGCCGTTTACGGGAATATAGTTTTGAATTGAAATGAACGGCTTTAGATGTTCTGATAAATGGATTTTCAATTTCATGAAACGGAATAAACTGACTGCGAGAAAGATTACACATGTTGGTCAAGCAGACAATAAAACACTTGGAGAAAAGGCATAAATCGCCAGGGATTATCTGGATAGCATTCCAGGATTAACAGCAGATAAGGATGCTGACCAGATTCATAATATGCATGAAACACCTGTATACGTTGACATGTTGACTTCAACAACCATAGATTGTCAGCAATAAAAATGTAGATGCCAGCCACTGTGGTGCTACCAAAGCTCGTTTTACTGCTGTGTTGTGTGTTAATGCTGCAGGAAAGGTGTTGAAAACAATGATTATCCTTAAAGGATTGAAAAACGTACCTAAAACCGAGGTCCCAAAGAATATTTACTTAACAGTCTCCAACAAGGGATCAATCACATATGAACTCGTGCAGCTGTGGGCTAACCATTCCAAGCTCAAAATTCAGTGTTATTCATGGATGAATGCTGAGCACACACGAAAACAGAGCTCCTAGAAGTGTTCAAATGTAGGAATACAATTCTCAAACTTATACCCACTAAAACAACATCTTATTTGCAGCCGTTAGATGTATCAATTATTGGTCCTTTGAAGAAAGCCCTTCGTGCTGAATGGGAGAATTGGTTTTCAAATGGCAAAAAGGAGTTTACAAGTAAAGGATATCGCAAAAAAAAACCTTTTTATCAAGAAATAGTGAACCAAGCTGTTTCCACTTTAAATAAAGAAACTATAAAGCGTGCTTTTGACTGTTGTGGAATTGATCCTCGTGGACAGATTGTAGATTCTTCTACAGTCTGTAGAAGTGTGTAGACTCTTCAACTCAACTCAGTTTTTTTTTTTGTCTGGCCTTGAGGTAAATGCACCAGATGCACATAATGAGACAAAATTGAAGAAGAAGATGAGATACAAGTAAGTGAAATTTGCTCTGATATTATGGCCAAGCAACAAATGAAGAAATTCGTGATATTTAACTTGAAACTATTCGGTTATTATTCTACCCTAAATGTCCAAGGACATTATTTGTTCCTACGAGGCTTCTATTCATGTTTTCAACAGTTTAATTTTCAATATTTCCTAAATAGATCCATTGTTATCTTGAGAATATCTTTTAATATGCTACTTTCTTTTCAGTCTGTTTCAGTTTCTTTATGTCTATAATATCTGATAACTCAAACGATAGAAGTTCAGTGGAATTGTATAAAATAAATAGGGTTTTTGAGAATATCTTTGTTTTTCCCAGGTGAAATATTTTATTTCCATATTACTGCCCATGAGCGGTTATTTAAGCCAAAAAATAATTTTACAGGTCTATGTTTAAGAGATGAGGAATTATCTACATTATTTACATTTGACAGATATTTGTCCTCATCTTGTTTGTTGTTAACACAGCATTTCGGCTGATAAACCCTCCAGCCTTCATCAGGTGTCTTGGGGAAATTTCGAACCTGGGTTCTCATTCCTAAGGTATTTTTCGATGATGTTATTATTATTATTATCATTATTCAGATCACTGCCTGGAATCAAACTCGGAATCTTGGGGTAAAGAGCACGTGCTACTAACCCCAAAATTCCGAATTCGATTCCAGGCAGTGACCTGAATAATAATAATAATAATAATAATAATAATAATAATAATAATAATGATAATAACCCGTTGCACTCCTCCACTTGATTTCCACCTCCAGCGCATCTGCAGCCACACCCCTTCCAGTTGCTGAGGCGTAACTGCCAGCACCTGCCGGAACTAGTTCACACTCCATTTCTCCCTTCCCTCCACTTGACCCAAAAATGGGGAGGAAGAGAATCCAAATCATAGGCTCACCCCTACGGGAGACCTTCAACAGTATACAACAATGCACAATACAACCCACATCTAACCGGGATCAAATTGATTAAAAAACAAGAAGTGGCTTGCTGCTTTCCCCACTCGTTATGTCTGTCGATTATTTATTTGTAGTGGAACAGTCCACTTCTTTGGCTCGGGGGTGTCCTCCACAAAGTTTTTGAAACTTCATTTATTTAACTGCCCTTCCGTTTTTCTTTTATTTTTCTCTTTCATGAATGCCATGTTCTTTGGAAGCTTGTTTAGGGACCAAGTTAATAACCTTTTAAGCTTCCTCCAAGTGAATAGTAGTAAAACTTTTGAATAACCAAAATTCGATATCACAAGTGGTGGGGATCAGGATTTTAGAAATGATTCAGTGGGGTAAGGCCAAAAGTCGGTTGGGAAACCACTGCTCTAGAGGTTTTGGTCGCTTGTCATTGCCTCTGTGAGGCCCAACATTCAAAGGTCGTGCCTCACCACCTCATCCCATGTCTTGATAATATATATTCATCTAATCCATGCTAATATGGAAAAACAAACATAAACAGCACAAACGTACAAACTGTGATTTGAGGAAGATTATTCTGCTATTTTAGACAAGTTAAGCCACCATGCACAGTCTTACTCATTGGTTTGATTTTGTGGGTTTATGAACGTGTGTGTTTCTGCAATAGATGTTTAGTCATAGTCAGAATTTGTTCCAGTTATGAGGGATGTAGAGTCTGGGCTAAAGTGCAAGCATTGGGCTGTGAGGGAATTAATGTTGCCAGATGAGCCCATACGGTAGAAACCCAGTGTGGCAATGGTGTCACAATTAGGTCTCTGACTGACGATAGTGGGAGTTCGATTGAAGGACAGGATGAGACGTGAGGCGCTTTACAAGCACTTTGCTGAGTTGTTCGGGAGGAGCGGGAAGCTGGATCATGGTGAGGCCCTTAGAGACTTCCTGTCTGGCAGCCCACATCTCTCAGCAAGAGTGGCTGAGTGCTGTGAAGGGCCAATCACAGTCGAGGAAGTAATCGAGGTGCTAGGTGAATGCCCTGGGGAGAGGTCACCGGGTCTCGATGGTCTGCCCTATGAATTCTATAAGTGTCTGCCAGGCTTGATCTGGCACCTGCTGGCCAGCGTTTATGCCAATTGGCAGCAGAATGGGAGAATTCCCAAGTCTGCAAGCCAAGGGATGGTGATGCTGATCAGAAAGGACTCGAGCAAGGGGGATGAGATTAGTAACTTCCGGCCCATAACTCTGCTAAACACAGAGTTAAAGATTTTGGCCAAGGTGTTAGCAAAAAGGTTGGTGCAGGTCATGAACAGACTTGTAAGGAGAGCACAAACTTGCGCCATCCCGGGCAGGTCGATCCACGACAGTCTCCATCTTCTACGCTACACCTTAGAGAGGATAGGGAATCTTTCTGGCGCAGGAGGGGCACTGGTACAATCCTAAAATTATGAAAGATGAAGTTGACCTCAATGAGATTTGAACCCAGAGCACCAACGGTCAAAACAAACACTGTAAGGCATTTTATCCAATGCTGTAACAACTCTGCTAATTTGCAGGTTGTAATGGTAGGATGGTTTTATGTAGAGGAGAACTAAAGAACGGTAGTGACAGAGGTAATGGCAAGAAAGATGGTGTTGTGATGACAGTGAATGTGTTTTTATGGTGATGGTGGCAGTGGTGGGGACAGCAGTGGCAGTAGCAGCAGTAGAGTGGTGGTGGTAGCAGCGGTGGTGGTAGCAGTGGCGGTGGTGGTGGTGGTGGTGTCTGTGTTGTCTGAAGTGATGGCAATAGTGGCTAGGTTAGAAATGTGTTGCACAAGATAGTCTGCAAGCTAGATATGGTGGTGGTGGGGGTAGTAGCAGTGGTGGTGGAGATAGATATTTGGGATTGACTCACCAAAAGCTAGCCCTGATAGCAGATGGCAAAAGAAATATTTTTTTACTATGAAAAAAAAAAAAAAAAGAAAAGAAAAGTTTTTAAAAGATTTTATCTTTATTTTACATATTGTATTTGATTTGATTTTAATTCATTTTATTTTTTTAATTTTATGTGACCTCCTCACCTCATTCCTTATAAGTTATCTGGAAATAAAACTGGCACCATGAATGGTAAGAAGAGATAAAATAGAAAACTGATGTCTAACTTAAAATGGCAATTTCTTGTGACTAGAAAAGTGAGGTACATTTTTTTTCTTTTTCAAGGATGGGTAAAGTAAAGTTGACTTATCTCATATAGCAGCATTTTAGGAATTAAGGCTGGATTTGGTGGTGCCGTTTTCATTACATTCTAGCAATGCAAGCTGATGGTGCCATTAGTAAGAATTTCTGCTCAAAACAGAAGGAACAAAAGTCATCATCATCATCATCATCATCATCATCATTTAATGTCCACTTTTCCATGATTGCATGGGTCTGACAGAAATTGTTGAGTAAGGTCTTCTACAACCATATTGCCATTCCTGTCAGCAACCCTTTCCTCTTTCCAAGTAAGGTAAATATTTCCACAATGTTTTCCACAGATTACTGGAAACAAGCAACCTTGCTTATATGATGATGATGATGATGCTCATTTACAACTATCATATGATATCAAGATAAGGGTACACACCCACATGCACACACACACACATTGATGTTTGTTTTTATGTTGAGTTATAACAAAAATAATTTTACATTATATTGAAGGATTACTCAATTTTTGTAGCGTACAAATTTATTATTCTTTAACAGGAATAATTTTGATTGTGACTTCGAAGTTTCAACCTACTTAGTCTTCATTAGACTATCCAATAAAGGCTAAGCAGGCCAAAACTTCGAAGTCACTATCAGCACTACACTTGTTAAAGAATAATGATACACACGCACACACACCAGCCTCTTCATATTTATCAAAAGCATCATTGCCTTCACCATCATCATCATCATCAGCAGCATTATCATCATCATCATCGTTAGTATCATAGAAGAATTTTGCCAGAGTTGTTTTATCAGTTTCTCTCATTCTCTCTAATCTTCATTACAAAGGTTCACCTCCCTCAGATCCCACTTTGATCAGCCCCTACCCCCACTTCAACAACATTGTCACCACCACCTCCATCATCTTCATCACCATCAGTAGCACACTTGGTTCAGCGCCTCACAAGAACAGTCCTAAATTTAGAAATTTAATTAGCCATTTAGAGTTGAGAGCTGTTGGGGTTTTGCACAGTTCCTTGTCACACACTCTCTTTCTTTCTCTCTGTCTTTCTTTTCTCTTTGTTCCTCTTCTCTCTCTTTCTTCCTCTCCTCTTCTTTCTCACCCCTTCTCTCTCTCTCTCTCTCTCTCTCTCTCTCTCTCTCTTTCTCCTATTTCATTTGCCTTGTTTTCTCCCAAATAATCTGACTTATAACATGATCCTAGTCATATTATCAGCTGCATTTGTATTTTTATAGGTTCTATTAAGTCTAAGAGATAAAAACCTACAACAAACAAAAGCTACTTCAATCCCCCACACACCCCAACCATTATCTGTAGATAAATAAATAAACATAAATATATATAAATAAATAGATAAATAAGAAGTTTTGCTTTCACCTTGTTGAAAAAAATTTTGGTGGATAAGTAGGAAAGGTTCATTTGGTATGTAAGACACATGTAAAGGTATCATCATCATCATCATCATCGTTTAACGCCCGCTTTCCATACTAGCATGGGTATCTATCTATTTGCCTGTTTGTCTTCTATCCGTCCGTCCCGTCTGTCTGTAAATTTATCTTACTCAATATTTCTGTTTATGTATCTGTTTGTCTGGCTGCCTGTCCATCTGTCTCTAACCGGCTGTGTATCTATCTAACTCAATATATCTTTTTTTTATGTTTTGTTTGTTCACCTATTTTTATCTATTTATCTGTCTGTCTGTCTATCAATCTCGATTTATCTCTCTATCCATCCATCCATCTATCCATATTTGTAACTTAGAGGGCCACAGGGAATTCCTGCAGGACAGTTTGCTGAGTGCCACAGACCAAATCTGCAACTGGTGCAAAGTTCCATTCAGACCTAGAGCAATGTGGTGGTGGAATGATGTTGTAGACAAAGCCATTGGAGCAAAGAAACAGGCTTGGAAGTACTGGAAGCGTGAGGGTAGCAGAGAACTGTATCAGAGAACCAGAAGGGAAGCCAAGAGACGGATGTATCTAGTTAGGGAAGAAGCAGAAAAGAAGAACTTTGCCTATGTTTCAGATTGTGAGAGAAGATCATGATGTCATAGGAGAGAACTGTGTCTGCGTGGATGATGGTTCACATGCATTTAATGATTCTGCAAAGAAAGAAGCTTGAAAACACCATCATGAAAGGCTGCTAAATGTTGAGAATGAATGAGAGAAGAGTCTGCTAAATGTTGACCGAGCTGAGGGACAAGCTATCCGTATCGACAGTAGCTTGCTTGATAAAGCAGTGGAGGATATGAAGAAAGGGAAGCCCCTGGCCCATCAGGAATCACCACTGAGATGCTTAAAATATTTGGCAGAGTAGGATATAGCTTTGTCACCTGTATAGGGATTCAGGTTGTGCACAAAGAAGTCCTACCCAACGATTGGTGTAGCAATTGACTGCTAAAAAGGTAAAGGTGACACCTTAGACAGGAATAATTACAGAAGCATCAAATTGCTGGACCAGATGATGAAAGTCACTGAAAGGGTCATAGCTCAATTAATTAGGAAGAGAGTTAGTGTAGATAAAATGCAGTTCAGATTTGTACCAGGCAGGAACACAGCTTATGCTATATTCCTGGTTAGGCAACTAACTTCAGGAGAAATATTTAGTAAAAAATGAACCCCTATACATGGCTTTTGTCCCCTGATCCCTTATCTGTTGGTCAATGCAGAACCTAAGGATAGATGAGTTGTTAGTGAGAGCTGCACAAGCCATGTACAGAGATGTTGTCAGTAAGGTGAAGGTTAACAATGAGTATAGTGATGAATTTAGAGGTTCACCAAAGATCAGAAAAAAACTTGCTCAAGGTGCCATGCTGTAAGACTGAACTTGAAATTTTGTTGTTCGGATGTAAACTTCTCAATCCCTCAGCTCTGCCTGTAACTTACTTTTAGAATATTGAGACATTCTTTAGTCTACAAAATCATTGAAAGTATTTCCATGAATCTCTTCTTAAGTTTCCCTTTCAAATATTCAAATATTCAGAACCCGAATGAAAGAGAAACTTAAGCTGTGTTTGTTTAAAACATCTTAGTTAAATGACAAAACACTGTCAACTCACCCAAACGGTCAAAATGCATTTACTAATATTTGCTTATTTTCAGTTTACCTTATCTGGTCATTTCTTCTGTGTTATTTCAATTTTATAAAAACGAGTTTGCTTGAAAAAGATAAACAAGGATTCATTTATAGAACGCCATCCCCTCAGTTAACAGACAAGTTCATGAGGGATCTTTTTTGTTTCAGTTTTTTTCTTTCTTAAAGAAGTTAATTATCATTTTAAGGTGTGTAAGAGAAGATAAATATTTCAAATAGATTTTCCTAGACTATTTCTTTCTGTTCAAAAATTAGATTTATTGTAGTTTTGCAAACTATTTCAAATGAAAGTATCCCAATGCCCATAGCACTTGCTTCTCATCCACCAGCAATATAAACATGATGCTTTTATAAGCATGTTACTTTAATAAATATGCTGCTTTTATGCACCATGTGCCCACATGACAGGTCCTCTGAGAGTATCATGCAGTGGTTGGTGCTCTAACAATATATCTACATTGAGTTGGAGATAAAGATTGCCTTCATGTGTGTGGGTGTGTATATAAATGTTTATGTGTTTGCTCAACCATCACTTAACAATTAGTGTTGGTTTGTTTCTGTCCCCTTAACTTAGCTGTTAGGCAAAAGAAATCCAATACAATAAGTACCAGACTTAGAATCTAAGTGCTGCAATCAATTTGTTAGACTAAACACAACAAGGTGGTGCTTCAGTATGGCCACAGTGCCTGCCAATTGCCTGAGGCGCACAGACCTAGGTACCCATTTCTCATTTATGTATGCCATGGCTTGCTGTCAATAAATACATACTTTATGGTCAGTGCACTGATTTACCCAGAGTCCTATAATGTTACTAAGAGGGCCTTGACCACCGTCCAGTAAGTGAAAGAAATGAGAGAGTGAAAGATGTGAGCTTGTTTCCTATGGCAAGGAAAGCATTTCGTTGTTTTAAAGAGCCTTCTTGAGTAAAATGTTAAGATTCACAGCAGCTTCCAAATTATTTGGTTTTATGACCAAACTATGGTTTGTTTCTGGTATTGTCCTTAGTCCCAACACTAGAGAGATAAAAGGAGACGATATAAAAGACTGCCACACCCTTTCGACCTTCAGGATTTGAAATTATAAAAATAAACATCAAAATAGATAATGAATAAAGAAATAAAAGCACATCATTTGAATGTCCACTTTTCCTTGCTTGCATGGTTCTGGGTTAAACTAAATTTGTTGAGGCAAATCTTTTGCAGCTGGATGCCCATCCAGTCACCAATGTTCACTTCTTTCCAAACAAGGTAATATCTCCCCATGGCCAGAGATGTTTTCACAGAATATTGGAAACAAGTGACACTATTTGTATGACAGTGACACAACAAGCACACGCGCACACACACACACACACACACACATACATACACACGCATTCACACACACACACACACACACACACACATACACATGTTTTCACACACACACATGCATATGTATATAGGATATGTATATCTATCTCCGTATATGTATGAATATGTGTTCATGAATATATAGGATATGTATGCTCCTAGGCTTGTGGCTTAGTGGTTAAGTTGTTTGGCTCTGAGTTTGATACCTGGTTGTACGTTTTGTTTTTGAGCAAAGCACTTTATTCCATGTTACTCCTGCCAAATTGAGTCAGCCTTGTCACATTCTGTATCATGCTGAATCTCCCTGGGAACTACATTAATGGTACATGTGTCTGTGGAGTACTCAGCCACTTGTACATTAATTTTACAAGCAGACTGTTCCGTTAATCAAATCAGCAGCAACACGCATCATTGCAACTGATGGAGAGCCAGGCCAGGGGCCTACATTGGCAAGCAGGCTCCTCACACAACTCAGGCCCCTTCTATGCAATTCTGCCCTTACAGCACCGAGATAAACATCCTACAGTATTTTGAGTTAGGGATTTTAAGGTATCCTTTCACAGCTGCAACATCTTTGATCATAAGACTACTCCACTTGGCCTGATCTGGGGTTAAACTAGAACAACAACAACTAATTTCAAACCTAGTAATCACCTTTGTTGATCACTTATGTAAATTTATCATGATTGAATGGCTTAATTTGATTTGGTTAAGTGCTTTTGATGAACACCTGCAGTATGTTATATTAATCAACAGGTGAGGTAACATCTAAAGGAAAATGGCAGACAGACAGGTAAGCAAATAATAATTACGTTCTCATTAGTGTTAACAGTTGAAAACAGAAAGAGCAAAATTGAAGGAATAAATAAATAAAAATCGGGTTAATTAGGGGATGTTAAATGAAGTTTGTACATATATACCCAGTCCCTGTTTTATCTGTCTGTCAGTTTATCTATCTACCTACCTACCCATCTCTCTCTCTCTCTCTCTCTCTCTCTCTCTCTGCTTATCTATTTTTGTCTTCTATGCTCTTTATTCTCTCTCCATACAAAACGATACAGCTGATATTCAGCCATGACATCTGTCAGCTGATGTTTGCAGACCAATTGATGGCAGGCAGGGATGCTCACACACACACACACACACACGCCCCTGACATCACAAGTGGAGGAGTACAAGGTCTCCAAGGTGCGCCTGCAATCGATGTTGCTGTCTGAGTCAAGGGACACTGTGACCCAGGACAATCCACCAGATTTGAAAACTGGTAGGAAATGGAAGGTCACTGAGGTGCAGCTTGAGGAGATGGCTCAGCATGCTGAAGTGCAGGGCATGATGATAGATGGCAGGGCTGATGTAGGGCTTGTCAAGAGAGAGCGGGTCTGAGTCAAGTGAACAAGAACAGCAGAAGCTACGTGAACAACAAGTAAGGCAGCTGGAAGATGAGAGGCATCTGGGTCACGCAGCGAAACAAGCACAGCAGGGTCGGTGGCTGAATTGGGAGGATGTCGAAAAGCTGGAGTTGAAGTGGTCTGATCGGTGGCGGTTGAGTGCAGGGCATTTGAAAGCTGGACTGCGTATGATGTGCATCCGTCTCCAGCAAATCTCAAAAAATGGGGTATCCAAGAGAGTCCACAGTGCCACTTGTGTGGGAAGTATGGCAGCCTCAAACACATGCTGTCAGCTTGCCCAAAAGCACTCCAGTCTGGATGGTATACATTTAGACATAATTTAGTGCTAAACGTTACAAGAGGGGGTCAACTGCCTGAACTGAGCTTGCACAAGACAGAATTTTTGAAGCAAGGTGTGAGGCCGAAGACAGAAAATGGGAGGTGTTCATGGACAAGCCCTTGCCTGAAAGCATCGTTGTGTCAGCACTCCGTCCCAACCTGGTTTTGGTAGATGAGGGTCAGAGATGTATGGTCCTTGGGGAGCTGACTGTACCATTGGAGGAGAGTATTGCTGAGACCCATGAGCGGAAACTGTTGGGTTATGAAGAGCTGGTAGCTGAGATTCAGGAGAAGGGTTACATCTGTGAGCTGGTTGCGTTCGAGGTTGGCTGCAGGGGTTTCCCAGCAGCTTCTCTCAGAAGGTTTCTAAAGGTGGCTGGTGTGTCTGTTGTGAGGAAGACAATATTATTATTATTATGAAGACAGTGAGCTGGCAGAATCATTTGAGCATCAGACAAAATGCTTCGTGGTATTTCTTCTAATTACATTCTGAGTTCAAATTCTGCTGCTGTCAACTTTGCTTTCGTCCTTTCAGGGTTGATAAAACAAGGTTGATGTAATTGACTAAACCCCTTTTGCCCCTAAAACTGCTGGCCTTGTGTCGAAATTTCAAACCATTATTATCACTGTGATTGAAACTTTTGATGTTTTAGAATTAACTTTTGGTAGCATTATTAAAAACCGATGCAGTCAGCTTAGTCCTTTATTCTTGTGGGGGTTTATAAAATAATAAAACGCTTGTTAAGTACTGGGATCAATGCTCCCCCCTCCCCCACGCATAAAAAGACGGCTTTGTGCCAACATTTTAAAGTTATGAACCATTTTTTTGTTCGTCTGCCACTTTTCGGTTTGAATTTTGATGTTTATTATTTACTTTGGTTTTTCTGTTTATCAAATTGATGCAAACATAAA
>NC_068990.1:94521786-94523017 GCF_001194135.2 Octopus bimaculoides | reverse complement strand
CCCCCCTCACTCTCTGTTTCCAGCCATCTTCAATGGCTTTTACCATTTGTCATTCAGGTTTGCAAGAATTCATATGTGAACACGTAAATATAGGTTCTCTATATCTGTGTGAATAATGGAGATTGGGCGGAGCGAACAGCTGTACGTATATCGATTAATCTCAGCAACAAGAACCGACTTTTTTCTCCTTATATGGACATTTGAACCTTATAAGGCTGTTTTTACACACTTGCAATTGTTTTTACACACATACGATTCTCAGAACCGAGTTATTCATTTTATTGGAACTGTGTCAATGAGTTTATCTATTGTAGTTAATCGGTTGATGTTTCTCAACTTCAAACACGCAAATCCGTACTTTTTTCTTTCTTTCTTGTGGGTCAAATGAATTAGGAACAGTGTGAATGAACTCCATTAGTGTTCGTTCGTTGGAGTAATGGACATTATTTTACATACACCTGCACACATACACACACGTGAGCACGCATAAGTACTGATGTACACGCACACACACACGCACACACACACATATGTTCACACAAACACGTACAGAGCGACAGACATAAGCACGCACGAACACAAATACAATTATACAAATACCGACACAGTGTTTATAGTTGTGTGTACGTGTGCATCTGTATTACTGTGTTTGTGCGTGCGTATGTCTCTGTTGCTCTATATCTGTGTGCGTGCGCGCGCGTCTACGTAATATGTGTGGTAAGAAGTTTGCTTCCCATTGTTCTGAGTTCAGTCCCTCTGCGTGGCACCTTGGGTAAGTGTTATCTAATGTGGTCCCCAGCTGACCAAAGATTTTTGAGTGGACTTGGTGGACAAACTGGAAGAAACCTTGTGTGTGTGTGTGTTGAGAAAAAGAAGGCAGACAGAATTTTATATAATTTTGGCTTTAAATTTGTCTTGACGAGTTCAATAAACGAATGAAAGCGCTAATAAAGAATTATTCAAAATTCTGACTACTTCCTTTTTTTTTTAATATACAATATCTGTAGATCACTTCAAACACTCTATACATATATGTGTGTGCATGCGTGCATTTGTGTTGGCTTTTTGCGTTCCGTAGCGTAGCAATTAGGCGAAAAATACTGATAGAATAAGTACCCGGCTTTTAATAAAGTAATTCCTGGTATCAATCTGGCTAAACCACTCAATACGATGATCCAGCATGGTCGCAGTTCAATGACTGAAACAAAGATATCATATATATATATATATA